>NW_008690826.1:0-42995 GCF_000695815.1 Acanthisitta chloris | reverse complement strand
CGTTTTGCTCCGTCACTCTGAAAGCTGGGGGAGGTCGGGGGATACTTAGCTATGTATAAACCAATTATTTCAGGAGGAGGTACAAAGTTAGTGTTCCCACAGGCTCCTTTTGCTCCCCCTGCTGCTTGACAAATTTTATGACGGTTGATTTCAGCTTTATACTCTTTGCAGAACACAAAGTTCAGAGAAATCTATTCTGGCTTGCATGTGCCTGAGGGATAATCGTTATAAGAGAATGTCCTTGTGATTCAAGTCATCAGCATTATGATAAACTGCTTTCAAATATGACTGTGGTCTGACATTTTTGCTGCACACAGATCCAGGGCTTTTTTCTTAATGGGATCACAGAACTGTTCGGGTTGGAAAGGCCTCAGGAGTTCATCAGGTCCAGCCTCTGGCTGAAAGCAGGGTCAGCTGGGAGGTCAGGACATACTGCCTGGGGCTTTGGACAGTCTGGTACTGAAAACCTTGTGTTTCCTACACAAGAAAAGGACCCACTTTCTGCCTTCTTCTGAGTTACGGGGCTCATGAGCACACACCGTAATATATCTTAACAGAGCATCAGACTGCAGCAACCTTTAGTGCTTCTAAGCCTCAAAGAATTTGGGATGATGAATTTAAGGAGTTTTTTTCTTAAAAGCTGTGTATCAAAAAATCCTCAAAACTGCCAGAACTGGGGTGGCTGTGCAAAGGCTGCTCTCTGACATGATTTGCAGCAAAGAGAGCATACAATTCAGCAGGTTCATTCTGGTGTGGACTGGGCTATGGTGTGCAGCAAGCTTCTATAGCAAGGCAGTGATGCTGGCCTCTAGTGTCCTATCATACCCTGCAATCCCTCCTTATGATTGTTTATAGAACAAAGAATTTTATGATTATTTGTAGCAGTGTGCTTAAAAATATATATAAAAAAACCTCACTGAAAAAAAATCCCAACCCCCTGAGTCTTTAAAGGCAATAGGTTTTTTACTTGATTGTTTTCCCCTGTGATTTCCTATCAACAAGGAATAATGCCTTTATAATGAAACCTAGACTTTTTTATTTCTTCATCCACAATAAAACACAAAATCCTGTATTTGTCTAAATTGATGAGTAGCTGCATTGCCTTCCTTCATAAGAACCCTGCTGGATGCTTTTCATGTTGTTCAGCTACTTGAGAAACTGCATAGTGGCATGCTTGCTTCAGGAGGTATTAGGAATTTGTATTGTTGCACAGCTATATTCAACACAAACACACCTCAGCTGTGGTCTGCAAAGGGATGTATCTATTAACTATTTCTACAGTTTCAGTAGTAGTAAGTAGTTAACAGTTTAAAACTGTTGTTACTTTTATTCTTCATAAAAGTACAGAACTGCAGCTTCCTTTATCAGTAAGATGCTAGAGGAAGTTTTTGAGTGACAAACCCCAGTATTACGTAGTCCTTTAGAGAATTCAGTTTTCAATGCTGGTGAAGGTATGGATTTGAAAATACTATAAAAACGGCACTAACAAATTAAACATTTTTTTTCCAATATCTTGCAAACTAGGATGTTGAACAGAGGAGACAAATTCAGCATTTTATACTGGTGCAAGTTAGAACAAGATACTGTCTTGACTTCTAAAATGTATGTGTGAGATCAGGTCATCTTGTGTGATACAAGCTCTGTAAGGAGATAGAATTCTGGAAGTTCTGTTTATCTGAGGAAGAGGGAGACCATGGAGATGTTTGGCAAATCAGGAGAGCCAACCATGTAAGACTCAGGCTACGTTTTGATTGCCTTATTGCACACTTCAAAAGGCAGAATTGTATGGCTTATATTCTCCCATATTAATAGAAGTGATAAACTTAGCTGATACTAACCCCAAAGATCTGAGGCGCAGTTCAAAGCTGAGATGTGTAATAAGATGTAAAGTAGATTTCCTCTGCCCTCACTGGGCACCATGTAGCATAAATGGGAATAGAACAGTCATGAACAAGGCATGGGTTAAATCAGATAAAATACAATCCTCAATATATACGTAGAACAGTATTTTGAAGGTGAAACACCTCTCTTAGACAGCCATACTTCTGCAAATATAACAAGTTCAATAAATTATATAAAATGTCTGCTGAGAGTTTTTTTGCAGGGGAAAAATAGGAACTGTATTTCATCACAGAATAATCTATAACAGGTTAATCATTTACCATGATAAAATCTATTATTCCAGACTCATTCCAGCCTGGTATATGTCTAACCTACTTTTAAAAACATCCATTTAGGATTCCATAGCTTCTTTCTGAAAAACATAGAGCCATATCATGTCTCTGTCATCTGGCAGTGTTTCTTCTAACCAAAGACTGCACTGAAGTCTAGAAAATCTGTACTTTGTTCATAGCTCGCTGGAATCCTCTTTTGTGCCTTCTATTTATCAATGAATGTCCCAAAAGACAGGCAGCTTTCTACAAGTGCTGAAAAGCAAATCAATCTAGCACCCTGCAGTTTTCTGTACACATGACAATAGCCTTTGTTAGCATAATGTATTACAATGCATTATGTAGTGGGTCTCTGAGGTTTAGTAATCCCTGTCAGCAACCAGAATAAATGGAAATAGCTTCCAGGAGATGCAAGGCCTATGAAAAGACTGTTAGTTTTCAAGAACTAGAAGTATTCAAACTCACACGTGTAGCATCTGAAACAAAATCTCATGAACAGTCTTTCATCACAATCATTTGTGAAAGTCAAATGCCTTAAGTGTACTTAAGAGATTAAAGAGAAGCTGGACTGAGTACTAGCAGTTCCTTACTTTCCCCACTGAAACAGAGATTTAGTGCATTCTTTAAGGCTTGGCAACAGCAGAAGTTTTTAATTTTGACTTTTTAATATGCTCAGACACTGAATTTGTTAGCTGAGAATAGCCAGGTTCCACATGAAAAATCAGCCCACTTAGTTATGGAGAGTGTCTGAGCCACAAGTGAGCCACTTACTTTTAATGCACAACTGGACTGAAAAAAAAATCACTAATATTAGATACTTTGCATGCACAACATAATCCTGCATGGAATGAAGGTGCATCACAACTACTGAACTGCTGAAGCCATAACCACCAGCAGCTCAAACCATGCAGTCAGGGAAAGGCATCTCTGACGCTACACTTGCCCTGCTTTTTGTGCCTTTCCCTTTGGCAACTCCCAGTGACCTTTAGCAGGGTGATAGCGCTAATCTAGCTGCAGCTTTGATCTGCTCTAGTACAGCTGTACTGGTTTTCTTATGGTATTGTAAGTTATTGACATATTTAGCAAAGTCTTTCAGATTTTACTAGTGTAGAAGAGTTAAAGGTGTAGTACCCAATACCTGCCAGAAGCCTTCAATTCAGATCAAATTATTAAAACACTCTCAGAAATGCTTAGGCTACTGTTGTTGATACAGAGATAACACCACTGTAATAAATACTACTGTCTTTATGCAGGCCTTCTTACTCTCTGCAGCATTCTGCTCTCCTGTTTAGACCTCCCTTTTTCCCTGTATTTTTCAAGCACTCATTGCTGTTCAGTTGAAGTTCTGGTTAAATGATCAGAGGCTTAAATGAAACTATCCTTTAATATCATGCTGCACTCATACCACAAGACATCAGAAAATCAAATCAAATCTCTTGCTAGAATTCCACAAGAAAAATCCTTATTCCCAAAGCATTAAAATGCTTCAGCCTCAGCAGAGTTGCCAACTACAATACTCATTACCATATAAAGCCATTGCAACCAACCACGATTGCAACCTGAAGCTGCAGTGCCACCATGGCTGCGCATCGCTCGCCTCTGCGGAAGCTTTCACTATTTAGCCTTCATCTCTTGATTAGATTAAATGAAGGTACAGATGTAACCCTATCCAAGCCCATTTATTCTATTTTTAACCTTGCAGACATGCAGAGAGATGCAGAGGGTAAGGGCAAGTGGTATTAAACTGAAAGAAAGATAGGAAACACACTATGGCTAAATCTGTTTCCTAAAATCCTTCCTGATCTGAGTCACTTATTCCAGTAATCCTATTTGTCGTTGTCTATACAACACTCCCAGTTTTCCTGGACTACTTGCATTACTTCATCTGTTACCATCTTCTCCAGTCTCCACTCTATCAGGCTTCACCTTTTACCAAGGTACCAACAAGCATCATATAGACCACTCAGAATCACAAAAAAGACTGACTTCATCCCATTTTGAATATACCTCATCCGTAATAAAATTAGCAACTGAAATACCTTCCCTCCTTTGCATATTTAGTGTTACCCTTTGCCTGAAGTAGAGCCTGATTTTTTCCCACCACAGTTTGATTTTGTCTTTGAAATAGTATGGAAGCTTCCCAAGTTGCAATCACTCTAGAATTCGAATTGCAAAGGGCTTGCATGATGCAAAACACTAGTTTATTTTCTTGAGACTGTGTTCCCTGTGGCAATGAGAATATCATCTGCTCATAAGATGACAGAGAGGAATCTCTTAGCAAAATGTAACGAGTTACCAATATTGCAACTAAAAAGATGGAAGCATGGTGAGACAGAAATAGAAGGTCCTTCTGCTGCCATGCCTCACCACCTCAGACTGCTTATTCTCAAGCTTAACAGTCACTGCTGTCTTTACTCACCAGCTACTATATAAGTGCTCTTTGAAGCCATTTATCAGCACCTACTCTCTGCTGAGTGGGGGAGCAGAGGGGGAGACTGCAGTTTGCAACAGCTGAGGGGGAATGACCACATACCACCTGTGTATGAGTCATTGCCCCTGATTGGCAAACTGACCTTCCTCCTGTAGGAGCTGGGTGGACATTGAGTCTGCTCTTACTAAGGCCAGAAACAAACCTTAACTTCAAAGAGCAGGATTGAGTACAATGCTTTTGGTCACTTATTTGCTTGCCTGTAACTATGTTCAACACTCATTCAAGTGGCTGTTGAAGAAGAAAAGACTATTTGCCTTGTGCTAACAGTGGGCAGACTCTGCTTTTAGCATACATGCATGGAATCTTGCAGCAGCAGTAACTATACTGCTCAGTAGGATGCTAATGGCATTGTGCAGTACAAGCACTCTCTGGGCGATCCAGCCAGTTCTTAACCCAGCAGACAGTGCCCCTGTCCAAGCCATGGGCTGCAGCTTTTTCAGGAGTATGCTATGGGAGACGGTGTCAAAGGCTTTGCTGAAGTCCAGGTAGACTACATCCACAGCCTTCCCCTCATCCACCAGATGGGTCACCTGATCATAAAAGGAGATCAGGTTGGTCAGACAGGACCTGCCCTTCCTAAACCCATGCTGGCTGGGTCTGACCCCTTGTCCATCCTGTAGGTGCTGTGTGATCACACTTAGGATGATCTGCTCCATGAATGCACCACTGTCTGCAGGACTGTGCTGAACACCTTTGCCTTGCTGTCAGGCATATTACATACCTGCAGTACTGCTGTCAGCAGTGCATTTAAACCCCTAGTCTTAGATTTAGGTCAGATCTCTGGGTCTTGGAGGACTTCAGATCTTTAGTTACTAAAACATTTAATTATCTGTTTAGGAATATGAGTGTCTTAACCACAGCAAGTGCTGTAAAAGTCAAGTTTTTTACTGTTTTTTAACAATTACCCCTTTCAAGTACAACCATTTGCAGGAACCATAGAAATTCTTTCTATATGCAGCAGTCTTGGTATGTGAGGAACATGAAGAGTAGGAATTGCTTCTGAAGTTATGTCTCTCTTACGTACACTTGTGTACTCTGCATTTAATGCAAGCTAAATATAAATATACAGTATGTATATTTATCATTAGTAGGGTTATCTACTCATCAGTAAACATATATTTTAGTCCAGGAGGGCCTATCTTTTGTTGTGCTTCCCTTCTGAAATACCAACATTTCTTTATTTCGTTCTTTCCAGCTCTGTTTTGTGATGTTTTGGACGCCAAACGTGTCAGAGAAGATTTTAGTTGACATAATTGGAGTAGACTTCGCTTTTGCAGAGCTGTGTGTCGTTCCTTTGCGCATCTTCTCCTTCTTTCCAGTTCCAGGTAAAAAATAAATTAAAAAATAAGAGCTTTGTAACCTCAAACCTAAACCAACAGTGAGGCATAATTATAGGGTCTGGCACTGCTGTACGTACATGGCTATATGCATGCCTAGCATGAGTAACACCATTTGTATTGACGCTGGTGAAGACCCAAACTGTTTACCTCGGTAGTCAAGATGCAAATCTTGCAGTCAGTCATTAGGTAGATTTATGACTGTCAAAAGTCAAGCCTGAATTCTTTATATTGTAGTTGATCAAGAACAAACACACAAATGACAGTACTGATACACGTGTGCCAAGATTGAAAGTACCTATTTGGAATAGCATCTAGGACCACCTTCACATTAACATCACCTTCATTAGTCTGCCCTTCTGCTGCCAGACTCGTTGTGTCTTGCAGATATAATCAGAGCATAAACAATATATAATAAAAGTTAATACTCCTATCAAAGAGTGAGACAAGCTTGGCAGCAATAATCGAAATGTTTCCCCTCAAAAAATTTCTAGCTCTGTAATTAAATGTGACATCATGTAGTGTTTTCTCCTTATATAACAAGACAGTTTCATAATAAAGGTAAGCTACAACTATAAGAATAATTACATGTACATATCTTTTTGTGTGTGTGGCTGTTACACCATGTACCACACTTGGAACCAGATAGAAATTTTGCCTTGGTATCATTTCTCTTTAGGGAAGGGGATAGTTGCTTTTTTAATGAAGAAAACAGATTGGACTGACTAATAAAATGGTTGTAAGAGAGCGGCTCTTAGAAAGGATTGCTGTTCATAACAGGATTGTTTGTTTGTTTGTTTGTTTGTTTTCCCCAAATCGGTATATTAAAGCAATTTGGATACAAGTTCTACTTCCTTTCTAGTAGGGTTTTCAGTGTGCAAAGTTACCAGCAACATTTTACAGTGGATATTTCTCTGCATGAAAAAGCAGCATATGAGGTAACTGACTTTTTTGTTTTACTACTCTTGCCTCTTTTTCTTCCCATCCCCTTCCCTTCCCCTGTTTATGAACAGTGACTGTCAGAGCACACTTGACTGGTTGGCTGATGACTCTGAAGAAGACGTTTGTGTTGGCACCCAGCTCAGTGCTGCGGATTATCGTCCTCATCACTAGTCTCATCGTACTGCCTTACTTAGGGTAAATCATTATTCTTCTCACAACCCAGTGGTTTACTTTCCTCTTCATTCCTGTTCCTTTTCACTTGATAACTGAATTTGCATAGCTCAGAACTTTTTCCCCAAATGCTAACCATGTTATAAAGCCTAAGTAATGTCAATATCTGGAGAAGAAACATTTACAAATTTACCAGTGTGACTGCTCTAGGCAGGCACGATAGTGATGTCCCTTTTGAAAAATGCACAAATGTCAAAGAGGCAAAAAGCATGTCCTAAGGGAAATTTATTTCCATGTTATTAAATGCACTGTTAAGAAAACTAATGAAAGAATGTCTTGTTTATAAGTTATCTATTCCACAGCACTCTGTACAAGACTTGAAATTCTTAGTCCGCAATTTGATTCAGTGTGCTTCTTTTACTAAACAGTGAAGCCATTAAGTCCTTTAAAATGCCAGTTATTCTCTTTGCCAGTGTATTTATTGTGTCTTTGAAGAATATATTTCTAACAACAGATTGGTTCTATATGCCAGTGAAAACATAGTTGTGAGTCATGCATTCTCACATAACCACAACTGTTTCTTTTTATGCCACCAACAGTGTTCATGGAGCCACTCTTGGAGTAGGATCTCTTCTAGCTGGTTTCGTAGGAGAATCCACCATGGTTGCAATTGCAGCTTGTTACGTCTATCGGAAACAGGTAAGAATTAGGCTCTGTGGGGTCTGGTGAATGCAGTTGATGGATATAGTGGATTTTAGTTCAGATTAAGAGTACGCTTTTGAAACATGACTCCCCAGCATCCCCACCTCCTGCATTTGGTTTGCTTCCCTGTGTGATCTCAGGAGCGTGCAACTTGGAAACTCCTTGGGTTGAAATAAAACCAGAAGGTACCCAACAGCTCCTAATGGGCATTCATGCCATGGGACCAGGCCACAAGATATGCTGATATGAAGTAAACCTCTTGCACCTCAAAACGTGTATCATGGACATCGTGTTCTTACCACCACCTATTTTGTGCTGTGTAACTGCCACTACAGTGCAACATAGCATCTTTATGTAGATATAGGAACTGCTCATCCAAGTGTATATATATGTATATAGAATCATAGAACCACAGACTGATAAAATGGTTTGTCTTGGAGGGGTCCTTAAAGTTCCAACTAGTTCCAACTCCCGTGCCACGGGCAGGGATATAAGTGTGCTTATGTCTTTTTGCCATCTAAAGAAGTGGCAGAAAACAAAATACTCTTCTGCAGCAGTTGATAATAACAGCTTACAAATAATTATACAGGTGAGGTTTTCTCATAGGCTTTTTTTACTCTTTCACACACTGCAATCCTGCGTGTACAGAGTAGTGGTGACACATGAACTTGGAAGAATATTCCACTAAATTGAGTCAAACACACGCTAAATGTTGGCTGAGTGACTGGGTACATCACAGTACCTGCATGTTATGTCCTTACAGTTAGTGTTCAAGGCACTGTGTAGGGCACAGGTCCAACTCCAAGCAGAAACAGCATGGTGTGTACATTATTCCGTAGTACAGAAGGACTCTGTAGGTGGGAGC
Source organism: Acanthisitta chloris (assembly GCF_000695815.1). Classification (NCBI taxonomy): domain Eukaryota; kingdom Metazoa; phylum Chordata; class Aves; order Passeriformes; family Acanthisittidae; genus Acanthisitta; species Acanthisitta chloris. The sequence continues at coordinate 34,316 of NW_008690826.1, read as the reverse complement.
AGAAAATATAATTTACGCATTTGACTTTTTTTTTTCAATTAGACTTCTTACTAAGTGCCAAGTGGAGATACCCACCACTTCTATTTTTGGAAAAAAATACAGAAGATGGAATATCTAAACTCCTTATACTGGAAAAAACTAAAACCCGTTTTGATATGTATTAACAGCACAGGCCATGGCAACAGATCAAAATGTACAAGGTTCATAAGACAATAGAAGAATCATAATATCTCTCATGATTAGTTTGTCATGTTTTTCTTGAGAACCAAAGAGTAAAGCCTGTAGACACTGAAACGGCTTGTTCTTGGCCTGTGATTTCACAATATATATGTGTTTGGACCAGTGTCCTCATTGCTTGTTTGTTAGACTCATACAGTGTTTCTGTTTGTGCTTAATTTTTTGCAGTGATGAGTTCAGGTAGCAGTAGTCATAACTGTGCTAGCCTAATTTATTCTTCATTCAGTGTGACAGTGGCAGAGCCAAACAGTAGCTATATACACCAAGTTGTGTAGACACCTCTGAAATTTTGAAACTCTGATATGCCCAGTTCAGCTGAATCAATAATACCTGTGGGGGATATTTTGTCAGCTGTACAATTGTTTTCAGTAAAACTAGTCAGCCTGCTGAGAAATGGGTAATGAGGAACAGATGCTTCACCTTGTTTGCTAGGGAGCTGAATGCTTCTTAGCTTTATTAATCCAGGACATCCTGAATGAATCATAGGACTTTTGAATGCCCTCCTGCTCCTGCTAGCCAAAAATACTATAATATTACTTGACCTTGGTGGGGTGGGGAATCACAGTGGATCAGCAGGACCAAGAAAAGCCAGAATTCTCCCATCTTATAAAATTCCTGAAGTTTGACATTTGAGAAATTAGGTTGCCACCTCTATCTTCCTCCCTAGAGCAGCTTTTCTCCTCTCATATTTTGTTTTCTTTTATTTTTTTTAATAAAAAGTCTCTGATGTAAAAGATTCCAGCTGCTCTCTTCCCTCCAGCCATGCCTGTTTTGGATGTTACTTAGCATATGAAATGCCTCTGTGATTGCATTTATGTTAGAAAGGAGAAAGCTGAGCCCCAGAAAGGTTATGGAAATCTTCTAAGTTAAGTGACAAGCCACAAATATGACACAAATATTCTAGTTATTGATGACATATTCTAAACAAACCATATTCCCACCTCACTTCTCCCAGTGCCCAAAGTCTGTAGGAGACTATTCGTGCACAACTTACTGATAGGTTTCTGAATGCTTGTTTCAATCTAGAAAAAGAAGAGGAACGAGAATGAAACAGCTGCAGAAGGTGAAGACTCTGCAATGACCGACATGCCTCACACAGAGGAAATGACAGACATCGTAGAAATGAGAGAAGAGAATGAATAATTAATGGGATGCAATTGTTCTCTGCAGGGACGATTGGAGTGACACTTCAGCATCTTGTCGTCTCTCATACTTTTTTGTTTGTTCGTTTTTATTTTTGTAATAAAGAGGCCTTGATTTAAAAGGTTTCAGATAAATTCTCTAGCATACTGAGTATGCTCTCACTGATGAGGGACCTAAAAAGAGGTCTTTGCTTCTTTTTTTCTTTTTCTTTTTTTTTTCCCAATTGAATTTGTTTTCTCACTCCATGCAAACATAAAAGATACAATTGCATCACTGTAGAGTCTTCCTTACTTATGCATCCACCTTCTCTGGACAATCTGCATTTGTCAACCAAAGCCCTGCTCTCTGTGCACATGTGTGTGTGCAGGCATGTGCTTGCACGCTCGCACACGCACCCTGGCACGTGCCACTGGCTCAATGCTACTGCCATAATCCTACCCCCTCCCCTCTTTCCTTTTCCTTCCTTTTCTTTCTGAGAAATGTAAAGGAAAAGAAGTTTGGAATACAGAGCTTTATTTTACTTGCTTGAAAATGACTTTGCTACATAAACTAATATACTATGGTGAACTATATCTTTTTGTTTGGCCTCATCACTAGAGCTTATACTGCACAGGGTACAATGCAGGGAGGAACGTGTGAGTCTCCACATACAAAGTGGAGAAAAACAGGTTCCTCTCTCATGTTAAAAGTGTGTGGATGTGTATATACACACACAGGTACATAAATAGAGAGATACATATATATATTTATATATATGCATATGATAAATGCACACAGGACAAGAACTCTATTTAGTTTTCATTCCATCAGAAAGACAGCAATGTTTTGAAAAATGTAAACACTTAATTCAGAATTTTCTTGAGCCATTAAGCCCCACCTTACATACAATTAATTTTCTTTAGGAAAAACAACATGCACTTTCCTCTTGTGAAGAGGGTGATGGCAACTGATAGACTTTGACTGTATTTGAATATGACAAAAATAAATATTGACAAGCTTTACCAAAGTTCTTGTCCACTGATCTAACTTTAACTTTTAAAGGTTGATTTGCTCTATATACTTATTTCTGGTGCCTCTATATTTAAAAAAATAATCTGATGATAACATATGCAGGATACCATGATATATCACATTACTACACATAGTTCCATGAAATCTTTTATAGAGAGATGTACACATACTCAAATACATGTGTGTGTATATGTATATATACTTATATACACATGCACACACACATACGTATGTTTTTGCTGTGATTTATTTACCTATGCAGTAGATCAAAATCCATATGGTGAAGCTCAATTACTGATGGTCCTCCAGGATGATGATTAGGGACTTGGATGCTATGTTTGCTCTCAAGGCAGGTGTTGGGTGGCAGCAGGAGCTGCTCACATCAGTCAGCCAGTGCTGTGCTCGGAGCAGGTGGCTGGCGCTGTGTGAGTCTGGCTGAAGTGGGCCTTAAATAACCACGTGTGAGGTTGGGTGGGTGACTCAAGTTGGGTGGAAATGAAGCCTTTGTAAGAGATGATGGAACCAGGGAGGTTTGGGGTGTCACTGATGATGACTGTGGCAGCAGCTTGTATTTCTGTGCTCTTCTGTGTTTGGCTGCGGGGCGGCGTTTGTTACCGGTTTGTAGGAGCTTGGATTCTTTCAGATTTAATCGTGTCAGAGTCTGGAAACCATTATCCTCCATCCTATATCCATAAGTCAGTTAATTTAAACCTTATTTAGTAAAAATATATTTTTCTAAGTTGTGGAAATTATTATTTAATTGTGGACAAATTCTATTTCTAGATTTATTTGCCAGGTAGTCCCAGCACTCAGAGAACTGATCAAAACTAAACATTACTTTAAAATGTTATATCAATATATGTGTATGTAGACATACACATGTGTATAAATATATATATTGTATATTATGTACATTTATTTTAAACTACAATACATTTCCTATTTTTCCAAGTTCAGCTAAAAATGTCTCTTCAAAACTATGGAGTTAGCTAGTAACCAGTTATAGCCATCATGAAAGGCATTGTATCAATGAACTTTACATTTTATTGGAAACATTTGTACCAATTTGTTACATGTACAAATGCAATAAGAAAAAACGTAGAAATTGTTGTGTTAACTGACAGATTTGCAAAATCGGTTCACGGTTAATGAGCAGTGGCACTAGGAGGGCAAGAGTAAATCCAGTAGCCACATTTTCTGTGCCACCACAGGGTAGATCCTAGTTTTGGTAGTAGTTTAGAACAAAATTTTAAAAAAACAACCCTCAGACAAGTTAACTGTGTGCAGTATGTAGACTGTACACACTCATGAATACAGGTTCTCAAACAGTCATATGTATATAATGTGTATATAGACTGTTACGGATCACAGTGACCATTTGAGGTCTCCTCTATTCATGTAGTTTTGGTTTCTCCAGTACATTTGTATCCAAGTCCACAAGATGCAGTTTTCCAGAAACTGAAGCAAGAAAATATTTTTGTGTAATATTTCTTTTGGTACATGACTAAAATTCAAACAGCAGTATTTTTGAAGAGTTTTGAGCATTACCAATGTTGTTTCAAGGAAATAATTTTACCAAAAAGTGAAAAACTGAAAACAAAGGAAAACACTGAAGCTTGCGCTTTAGATAGAAGAAGAACAAATATAAAAAAAACTGAATTATTGGTCATACAGAGCTAAACTTAATGGTATTGTAAAAGATAAATTGTCAATTGTGTGGTTAATACTTATTAGTCCTTTACTTTGCAAGATACTGATTGAGCACAGGAGTGGTGGGATTTGGGTGAGAATTCTAGCAGTGACATGAGGACATATGTATCTCTTCATGTTTCCTGCGGGTCATATTTCTTTATGCTCTGCTGGGTTAACAAACTGTGATGACATTTCTGCAGTGAGCAGGTCCGAGCCAGCCTCTGGTGCTGGCCCAGGTGCTCACTAGTGGGCAGGAAGGGTGCTCAGCAGGACGGGGCATGTCCAAGGAGAGCTCCCTCTGTCCCCTGCAGGCACTGGTCCTGCTTCTGGGTACTGTTGGCAGGAGCTTTAGCAACCAAAACCTCCCTGCTCTGGTTCCCAGTCAGTGGCAAATTGAGCTGGGCTGGTGAAACAGCCAGTGTGATGGGTTACAGGCTGGCAGTGGGCAGCTATCCTCTATGGCCAAAGCCTCAGTCAGAGTGTTACTAGTTCTAGTATCTCTGTCAGGCAGATGCTGCTACATGCCCTGCCCTGCATCTCATCCTTTCCAAAAGGACTTTCCTGAGTTCTAGTAAAATGGCTTAGCTGTCTCTCTCTTGTGCTGTTGCTTATGAAATGGCTATCTATCTCTGTGGTAATTATTTTATAATAGGAACTTATTACGTTTCTGTGTCAGAGTCATCTCAATGAATTCATGTGGAGACTTGGCCTTTCCAGACTGAATTATACAATCGAAGTTAAAATGAAAAGAGGAAAAAAGTTGATCTGCATCCTACATCTTATATTGCAGGACAACTGACATAGCAGAAAATAAGAGCAGAACCACCGATAAGCTGTGGATTAATGTTCCTTGGCTTTTAATACGTATGTAAAGTTGTGTTAACTTGTCTTGAGTTTTCCATTTTCAGAATTAACAGGACACACTGGGGGTTTTCCCCTCACTGCCCTAAGCAGGCTCTCACGCTTACCAAGCATTGGACTTGATGGACAAAGCTCTGCATTTCTGAGCCAGTGCCTGAGGCCACTTGGGTGCACCAGCAGGTTCTCAGGCATGGGGCAGTCCTACTCCCCATCCCCTGGCACAGCCATTCCAGACAGGAGGGCTCAATTCCCTGTTGTTAGATAGAGCCACCCTGAGTGAGAGGATTGGGTGAGTAACAGAGAAGTCTTTTGTTTTCTACTCATTTTGCTGCTAAATATTTCCTTTGAGCAGGAGAGATTTATATCTGGCTCTTGCTTGGTGTTTCGCCGCATCTGCAGCCAGAGAGGGAGCAGCCTGAGACAGGGTGAGCTGATGAATGCAGCTGATTCAGGGCAGGCCACAGCACACAAACAGAAACCTTTTGAAGGCAGGAGCGCCTTCTTTTGTGGGATGGCGCCTCGTGCTTAAAAAGAAGGGAGAAAGAATGCTTTCAGGCCCGGGCACCCAGAGTCATCGGGCATAGTTTTGTGTTGGGCTGCAGTGTGACAATGGGAACAGGGCATCCTGCAGCTCCAGCATCCCAGCCCCTCTGCCAGCATCCTCGGCGGAATGCAGGACAGTGTAGGAATGGTGAGGCAGCAGTATTGGCTCTGTTTCTTACAGATTTTGTGGCTGTGGCATGGTCTGCACAGGTTTGAGTGCAGCTGGGTGTTACCTGGGGATAATTGTTGCAGCTATTAGTGTATTGGAAAACCATGCACATGTATGTGGGAGTGTACATGAGAGTGTTGTGTGGGCATTTTTACCAGGATCTTCGTATATTTCATTGGAACGAGGATTGAACTCTAAACATGATATTAATGTGGGACTAACCCTAAGCTGCTTGTAAAAATTGCAATTTAATGCTACAAAAGAGTAAATAAAACAGCAGACCTTATACCAACAAGCTAAAGCATGATCTAGATCAGTAAGCTGGAATGGGAGAGAAAGAGGACATGTTGGAAAGCTTATGGATGTTGTATATCCATCCTAAAGACAACAGCATGGCGTGGAGATGAGATCAGAGGGCAGAAAACACCAGAGCTGTGGCTGCTGCCATTTCCCTTTCAGCTGCCCTGGAGAGGGACTGAAGCATGAGGAGCAATGTGTCCATACGATACAACTTCTAACTGTTTTGGTTTCTAAATGGAGGAACCTTCAGAGAGAAGAGTATGAAACATCTTAGGAGATGATTCAAGCAGAAATAAACCAGCATGCAGATTTTATAATGTGCAGTGAGGAGGCACTACGTAGCTTGCAGTTTCAGAGGAACTGTCAGGGCTGCATTGCAGAAATGTCATGTAAACATTAATTAAACACAAGACAAAATTATCACAATTTTGCTATCAAATTGGCATTTCCCAAATACCAGCTTAGCCATAAAATGTTAAGATTCCCTTCCCTCATTCTTGTTTGGCTTTTTACTAGAATTCAAGTGCAGAAAACCATCTTTTTTGAAGGGAGCAAGCTCCCATGGAGGGGTTGCAGTGCAGAGCAGGCTGTGAGGGGTTGTGGCAGAGCCCCAGGCAGGAAGAGGAGCTCCAAATTTATTCTGTGCCCTGCAGGACACTGCACTGCAGCTTGACAGCATCACAAAATGAGGCAGAGTTGTCAGCTTAGCTGCAAACTCAGTCCCAGCGTGGTGACAACCTGCGGCAGCCCTGCAGAGCAGCAGGAGGGCATGGGACGCAGGGTAGCCCTGGCTCTCCACTTGGGGTCAGACAACTTGTGTGGATTTGCTTTGGAGACCCAAGTTCAATTGTCAGTGCATAGATGCAGTCCTCAGCAAAACCGCTGCCAGAGCCTCAGTAACTGGCACCTTCTGAACAAAAGGGCTAAAGACAAAACACGGGGACAGAGAGATTGAGCTTTAAGCTCAGCTTGGAGCATGGGCTTGCACAGAAGGGCATTTTGGATGCAGCTTGTGCAAGTTAATTATACAGTTAGAGAGTGAGCTTCAGTCTCAGCATTTCATAACCACAGTATCCACTCTATCTCAGTAGAACAGAAGAAAATGGCAGTATATTTCTAGGTGCTCTTTTGTCTGTAATCCTGAGGGGAAAGTTTTCCTTAGCATTCCCAAGCCTTGTCACTGCTCAAATCAATTTATTAGTTTTACCATATTATTTTCTGTCATTCCCAGTTCAGTGTCTTCAGATGTTTCCTTATTTTCTTCTGAAGGCTCCTGCTAGGCTTATTTTGTCTGTTGGCATTTTGAGAAGGAAAATGTAATCGTCATGCTGACTGAATGTCAAGTAACGCCATGATTAAAAAGTAGCTTACAACAAAACTCTTCTTTGATGGACTGTTTTTTTACCTCTCATTTACTAAGCTGAAAAGCAGAGTCAAGAAGTAGAAGGAATTGGGGAGTGCCTTTATTTAAAATCAAGAATTAACTGAGTTAATTCAAGTTCATTACTTAACTTCAGCTGCTTTGTGACTTTCTAACAATCTGTAAGAGCATAACCCAACTTTTTCCAGCAAAGTTAGCATTGCATCCCCAGAGCAGTGCAGAATAGTTTGAGGCATACAGGCTTCAAATATTTCACAACTAAATATTTAACAATGAGTTGAAGACTCTGATTAACATGACCAATCCATTAAGTTTAAAATTCAGCTGGGCATGAGCAGCCTGGTCCAATGTGTAAGGTGACCCTGCCTTGAGTGGAGAAGGACTTGACAAGATGACTGCCTGCAATCTTTTTCTGACCTAAATTGTTCTGATTCAACCAGAAACCCAGAGAGGTGCCTTCATCTTAAATGACTTAAGATTGCTTGCCTTTTTTAGGCTTCTGGTTCAGGGTTGACAGTGCCTACTAGGGCTTTACAGAGTAGATACGTGAGTAAAAATCTGAGCTGCAGAGATTCTTTTACTGTGACAAAACTTTCACATTGCAGAGCCAGCTGTACAATACCCTCCCACCCTCTGGGAGCCCACAAGGAGGGCAAAGCAAAAATAAGCTATTGTATCTGCAGATGAACTATTTGAGAACTGTACTTCACTTTTCCCATTAACTCTCTAAGCAAAAATGCCTGAAAACAGCAAGCAATTGCATCTATTACCTGCTTCCTTCCATCTCTATTCATGTGCATCATTCAGTTTTAAAAAAAAAGTATCCTTTCTCATAACTCCCCTTTGTAATCAAGGTAATGCAAAATAAATACATTTGCGTAATAAAATGGCTTGGCTGCTTGCAAATGAGAGCATACAAATCTCCTCTTAGGAAAGGATGTATTTCAAAATTGGAACAACAGCTTTATCCGTGATTCAGAAGAAAAAAAAAAACCACCACAGAAATGCAAATTTAAAATTGCAGAACTGGAAGAAGAATTTTAATTGCAGCAACTTTTAATGAGAATATTTCCTAGGTGGAAAGTCAGGTGTATGTACACATGCAGAAAACAGCACAGCCTGGAACTAACATTCGTTGCTCAATTTTGTAATTTGCTCTCCAAAGCTGCACTAACATAAGTCTGCTTTTGTGTCCTATTACAATGAACAAGAAAATCCTTCCTAAGCTATAATGAAACAATTGGAATGCTACAGGCAGTAAATTTAGTTGTTACTTAGGTCAACTGATTTTATCCACAGAGTTTGCAAGCACCGCCAAATTGCAAAAGCAAAAGCTCAAAAAAAGTTAAAGGTGCGTATTTTGTAGATGGCATGCCCTTACTTATTGTCATTAATGAGATTTTTTAAATCAATCTAATCCCTCTTTAAGTAACATGGTTCAAAGTGCACTTCACTTACTTTAGGTTTGATAAAAATCTACCTGCAATATCTTACATGTTTTTAAAAAGCAAATGCCTTTTCAAACTGGGCAGAAACACTCTCCACCATCATAAACGGAATCTAGCTCAGAGCATGTCAGGTTTTAGTCTTTCAGAACATTTTTCTCTTTGTTCCCTTATTTTAGATCAGCTTTTGATGTTACTGTCTCTGCTTTAGTTTTGTGAAGCCAGGAGCTTATGGAGGATTTGTGGTAAGAGACACTGGCATGGCTGGAGGACCCCAGAGCTCATCTGAGGAGGAGGATGGCTCGAGGCAGGGAGCAGAGAGCTCCTTTAGAAAGATGCAGTTTGATGGCTTGTCACTCCACCGCTGGGTGTGAGTGGGCAGCAGTGATCCTTCCCAGAGCTGGCTGTTGGGAGGAGAACTGGCAAACAGACAGTGCCTGTTGCTGGTAGATTGAAGTTGGGATTGCAGGCAGCATTGGAGCCCCGTGTGCTATTTGTTCTGTAACATTGGCAGGGCATGTTACTACCACAGGCCACAGAAATCTGAACTGGAGACTTGACTGTGTGTGGTGGAATGGCTGAAATGTGTTTCATGGTGCTTGGGCAGCACAGCCTAGCAGAATTCCCAAGCTTTGAGAAAGCCTCGCTTCACATATACAGGACAGAAATCTTCTGGGAGTGCCTGAGGAGGAGCACATATGAGTGTAGAGGAGTCAGTGTATGTATGTGGAGAGAGAGCGAGATGGCTGCAAATGAATCATCTGAAGTGTCTTTTGCAGCACTTTGCACTGTTACCCAGCAAGAACCATACTGGTGGGCAGAGAGAATCATAACCATTTATCATCTCTAGTGAGAGATTCGCTGGCCTTTAAAGGTTATCAGGCAGTCTTACTAGATACCAGTCACTAGACAAAGATGAACTTTGTAGTGCTAGGAGCACAAAAGACAGCAAACTTTGTCATGCCTTTTGCAATGGAGAAGTCAGTGTCACACACCCTGTTCTCTCCATCTTTGCATACTTGAGCAGGGCCAGCCACAAGTCACTGGAAGAAAACTACAAAGGTGGAGCTAAAGTGCAGAGCAACAGATGAGGGCTATTTTGTCTTCACAGCAGAAAATCATCATGGAGCAGAACCAAACTGTGTAGAGGTAACTTCCAGGAAGTCTCTCAAAGGAGATGCAGTTTCTGAACAGTAGTTCAAGATAACTTTGACTATCTTGACTTCATTCAAGGTCAAATTGTACCATTTGTAACGTAATACTACAAGGATAGTGGGTTCTGCAATCTCAGATGGGTGCTGTAAGGAAAACATTCACATGCTGGTGAAAGATGCTTGGATAGTACAGGGAACAGTGTTACAGAAATGCCTGAAAATACTTAATTCAGATTTGCATGTTCTAATTGTGCCTTTGGGTTCTCTAAAATTGACTTGTTTTTAGTTTTACAGAAATACTTTAATAATTAGGAACAAGGAGTAGTCTCTGGTAGCAGCATCCTAAATAAAAGGCAGTCCAAAGTCTGGAGGCTCTTGCTCAGAAAGAGGGGAAAAGAAGTTTGGGAGCCTCATCTTTTCCCAATCTGGCCCTCTGACCATTCTGCAGGACATCATCTTGTTCTGTTCTCAGCAGGCTTCAGCACTGAAAGAGGCAAGAGCAGTAGCTGACCACACTTTGCCACAGTTGCATGGGGATTAAGGTCAATTCTCTATAAACACCATTACGTAGAGAAAAGGCCCCATTTTTCAATTTGTTTCTGTAATTTTAAGGTAAATCTGACAACTAGGCAAATGCATATTTCACCTGAGAGGTATCACTTGGTTTTCATTTCTTTCAGAATATCTTTCAGCATCAGGTTCAGATTCTTTCTTTCAGGATAAAGCTGTCTTTATGCAAAGCAGTGTGCCTAATAGCCATCCTCAACTACTTAAACAAGTCAATTTTTCAAGGACTGTAGGTGTCAAGCCAGAGCACTGTTTGGAACTACAGTACAGGGATCCTAGATTTTAAATGAAATGTTACCTCATGCATCATTTTCTATCATACTTGTAGAATTCCAGTTATTTCTCTCAAAATAAATGTTGCTTTCTGTAATTCATACACATGCTAAAGCTACTGGTTTGTTTTTTTTAATGACTGTTTTGCTTTGCTTTAAACATGTGTGTTTTCTTAAAACTCTTAAAGAAACCAGTGAAGGTTAAAACTTTGTACATTTTTAAAACGACTGCTAAGGTCAGAAGTATAAAAGTATGTGTTGCATTAAAATTGAGTGCTGTTTATGTATTTTACAGAGATGTATGTTTTTGCATTGTTAAAAAGAATGATCTATGCTTTCTTTGGGGGGGATCTGTGCTCCAATATTGTCCAATGGCTTTCATATTCTAATTACTTTAAGTAAAGTTCTAACAGTTTGCATATGATTCATGATTCTTATTGCTTCTGTTTTATTAACTCTGATAATCTGACATGGTCTAAAATGCTCTTCTCGTTTGGAACAAGCAAAATATACCTCCTGGTAAGAAATTAATCCAACGTGCAAATTGTTTTTGAATTATGAGCATGATGCTGCCAACTGCAAGGTCTTAACTTGAAGTTAATGAAATCCAAAAGTATCCATAAAATGATGCAAGACAAGCTCTTTATCTCTACAAAGCCTTGGTCAGAATACTTTTTCCATACCAAATCTGATTCTTTTATCATTCCTGTTAAATAGACACACAGTATTTAAAAGGAGAGCATTATTCTCATCAGCCCAAGGCAAGCTCAAATGTCATAAGATGCTTCATCCATCCATCTGGCAAGTGACCAAGGCTGTTCTTATGAAGCTGCAAAAACATTCTTAATGACGAATGTTTTATTTCAAACATGTTCCTTGAGTACCCCCAAACACCAAATCTGAGCCACCCAGAGCCAATGAGAAGATTGACTATGGGACCACAGCTTTTAGTGTCTCTACTGATTCGGCACTTGAGCAGCCACTGTTTTTATAATGGTCTTGGAGAGGTACAGCAGTAGGGCTTTGCTCATACCTCGAACTGACTCCCCGGGACCCTGCTGCCTCAGCTCTCCTCATGCTGGGCTACAGCAGAGATCCAGATGATGCTCTGAGAGAGAAGCCCAACTTCTCCAACCCACAAAGTGATCTCCTCACATATTGTTTACAATTTTAGTTAGCCTTAAGGTCTCCCATGTCTTGTCAACTCTTCAATTCCTGCCTACCTCTTCTCACCACCTCTCCTTGGGGCTCCATGACCATCCTGTCATCCCCCTGGTGTCTGTGGCCACATCCCCCGTGCAGTGCAGGGATCAGCAGTCCCTCAGCCTCTGGAGGGTGTGCACCATCTTCCCTGTGACAGGACTGGGAACAGCAGCTCTGTTTCTCCTGAACTTTGGTGCAGGGCTGTCTAAGGGACCTTCAGAGAACCCTCAATCAGCTGTGGCTCTCACCATGTCCAGCTCCCCTTCCTGCTCTCCCAGCCATGGCTGGAGAAAGGATCAGCTTCTGTCTGGTCACGTTCCTGCTCGAGACCAGGAACGCTGAGCAGGGTGGAGAATGGAATTAGGACATCCAAATCAGCAAATGCTAACTCCCTTCACCACTCGCAAGCTCACACTCATTAGCTGCTGGCACCCACCACTGCTATCCCATGGCTGTTTGCACTGCATGCCCTGACTTTGTCCAACTCTCCCTGCCCAGAGCACTAGCCTGGCAGGAGGCCATGCTAAAAAAAAAAACAAAGTGCAAGAAAAAAAAAGCCTCAGATAGGGCTCAGAAAAAGATGCTGCCCTTGTGCCTGCTGGTCCTCCTGAGGGCAGGGCCAAGGGAGCCAACATCCCCATGGCTTGGAAGGGAGTTTTGGAAACAGGCTTGAAAACAGGCTTGAGACTTACTGCCACACTGCTTCGTTTTGAGCAGACTGAGCAAGGCCAAAAAGTGCAGTCATGTGGCAGTGAGTTTGACTTTTCTCAAACTGTTTTTCTTTCAGGGACCATGTAGGCTTTATTTCATTCTTCCTAAGTAAGAAGGAGCCTGTTATGAAACAGATAAAATATAAGACATGCAGTATGATAGCAAATAACATTACTACTTCACCCTCTTTGCTTGTAGTCTTCAAAGTCTCCTCTCCCCCAGACCCCATCAGCAGCCCCTCCTCTGACATTTCCTCCATCAGTAATGAGGACAATTAGCTCTTCCATTGATGTATACTGAAATATAATCAGTTTATTTCCCCAAAGGACATGCACAGACCCCTGATGAGAGAGTGCCCAACCCCAGACACAAACCCTCCTGCTTGTGGGCAGTACTGCACAGAGTGCTTTGCTTTTGTGTTCAATGATCAATGACAAAGTGGGGCAGGAAGGAGTGGGAGAATACAGCTCTTCTGAAGGTCTGTAGCTGCAGGGGGTAGATTAGTCTTGTGCCAAGGAACAGAAAAAGGCTCTTTACCACAGCCAGGAAAATAAAGTACTGACACTAACAGAGGTATGGCACTGTGACAGCAAAAGTCCTGCCATTAACTTTTGGCTGGGCTTGGCTGTAAATGACCTCTGAGTGAGGTGTTGGACAACCACGGAGAACACCCTCCCAGTCCCTGCAACATGCAGGGAGACCAGCAGGGAGAAAACCAAAGCCTAGGATGGGCTGCTGAGGAAGATACTACCTGGGAGAAAGTCGAGCAGTAATTAACTCCCTACACAAGCTGTTCTGTAGCTGTGAAAGGTGAGCCTCCTTCCTCTAGGTCGCATAAAAAGTGTGGTATCTTCCCATGTGTCATGAACAGAGAAACGTTTTCCTGGTAGCTGAAGCCAAAATAGATTGCTCCATGCTGAGCCCACCTATCCTAAGAGGGTAGTTAATTCACACACCATCCAGTGCAGCATTTCTTTGAAGAACCAGGTGTTTTGTTGGCAAGCCCCACCAGTGATAATATAGCTCCAGCAGTGTAACAGGACTGCCTTCACAACTGCAGGTCTTACAGCTTATATCCTAGCTCCTCAAAGGAAATGTCACATCATTATTTCCTTTGAATTTTCCCTGTTGTTGTTTTCCATCTTCTCTTTGGGAAGGCAGACACATCAGAATGAGCATCCATGGGACAGAGTGATGAGGAGATGTATTACTACCTGGACCTTTTTTTCTACATTTCTTACAAACCAGGCAATTGTGGAAACTCACAGATTTTCTTTAAACAGAATTGCTTCAATTTCTTATTCTTTTTCTTTTAAATAACGTGCCTTTTAAAAAGGCACGATTTTGTGTCATTAAAAGAGGTTTTATGTTTGTACCATGGTTTGGTGAGACAAACCTCAGAACATCTGAGTGAAGAGAGGACTAAAGAGAGCTCATCATTAAATGAACACCATGGAACCACTTGATTGTCTAAAAGTAATGTTAATATTAGACAGTAAAAGCTATTACATAAGTGCCATGTGCTGATCCCCTGTGGTAATACCTGTGGGAGGTGCAGGACACCAGTGGTGCTCCAGCTGGGTGTTTGCTGGGCGCAATCTCAGGGGGCCTGAATGGAAGATGAGAGTCTGAGGCTCACAGAAGGAGACAGCTTGGCCCAGCACTGTGCAAGTGCTATTTAACACAAGGGAAAGAAACTCTTAACTCCTGGGAGTTTGGTGGTTTTCTTGCTGGTTTAGTTGTAAAATCATCCTTCCCTCTTTGTTTGCAACCCTATTAGCCAAGCAGCTCAACAATGATCCCAGAGAGGAAATTTTGATTCTTCTGACCCCTCTCAACTATATATATTGTCCTCAACACAAGAAGGACATGAAACTGTTGAAGCAAGTCCAGAGGGCCACAAAGTTGATAAGAGAACTGGAGCATCTCCCCTATGAAGACAGGCTGAGGAAGTTGGGGCTGTTCAGCCTGGAGAAGAGAAGACTGCATGGAGACCTCATAGCAACTTTTTAATATCTGAAGGGGCCTACAAGGAGCCAGAGAGGGACTCTGTGTTAGGAACTGCAATGATAGGACAAGGGGTAATAGATTCAGACTGGGGAAATTTAGGCTAGATATTAGGAAAAAGTTTTTTACTGTGAGGGTGGTGAGACACTGGCACAGGTTGCCCAGGGAAGTAGTGGCTGCCCCAACCCTGGCAGTGTTCAAGGCCAGGCTGGATGAGGCCTTGAGCAACCTGGTCTGGCGGAGATGTGTCCCTGCCCATGGCAGGGGGGTGGGACTAGATGATCTGAAGTCAATTCCAGCCCCTAAAATTCTATGATTCTATGAAATTCAAAAGACACACACACAGAGGTGGGAGAACAGAAACTGCTCTTTGCTGCTTGCTGGCTTCCTGAAATGAACACAGTCCTCCGAAATGCAACTGCACTCACAATGCAGTTCATTATTCCCTGGAACAGAAGCTGAACTTTTGCTGTGAGAGATGAACCTGCCTAGAAGTGGCAAGAAGCAGGCTCTCACCCAAGCTCTTGATTTCAGCTCTGCAGCACCATTCTTTGAGCAAAACAAACAGATCTTCTGCTGTAAAACAGAGGCCAAAATGTTATGCAATCCTGGGGGGAAAAAAAATCCACTCAAAGAAGTGGGCTCTGGAAAGTCTTTGAAATGCCCACACTTAATAGATTTATGGCCCAACATGTACATCCTCCTTGCGCAACGTGATTTATTCTTTTTTTTGCCTTTCATGCAAAAAAAAAAAAAAAAAGAAGAATCTTATGATGCAGAAAACATTTGGACACATGAGGACAGTAATAATCCAGCAATTGTTCCACCTCTAAAGATATAGCCTATCATATTTATATCCTTCAGTCTATGGATGCAGTGTTTTACACTGAATACAAGTATTTAATCTAGAAATCATTTTTGTCATCTTGGCAATTCAGTAACAACACTATAGGCAGTAATAGAAGATTATTATCATGTTTGTTCTGTCTTTCTTGGCACTTTAAATCATTATGAACATCTATGGCTAGAACTGTTTTTGTTCCCTCTATAATGACAGTAAAAATAGAATATGCTTTGTGCATCTGCAAATGCAGTTGGAAACTAACAGGTTTATACATTTTAAAAGTTATTTGATTTAGTCTTGGACAACCTGAGAATCCAACCTCACCATTTCTCCCCATACAATATTTTTGTTTGTGAAGTAAGCTATCCTGGAAACACTGCTCAGGATTCACAGTGCACATCTCCAATTCCAACTCTTAGAGAATTGTTCTGGCTGTGAAGACTCAAATGCTCCGATACATCACCTGAAATTTTGGATGAATACATAAACAAAAACAGATACTTCAGCAATTAAAGAGAGGGTTTTGTACAAATTTCAGCCCCTACTAGCAGATTCTTATTCAAGATATAAATGAGATGAATTATTTGTTATTATAAAACGATGAAAATTTAAAGGAATAAAAAATCTCAAGTCTCTTGCCACTTCATTTCACATTGTTCCACGCATCTTCGAAATGTCTTTCATCTACCTAGGCACTATTACTTTTAACTAATATATCCTGTCACATGAGTCTGTAAAGGTAAATCTGATGCTGCTAAACCGTGGTCTTTTGAGATTGGTAGATCACAAGGCAAAGTATTTTGGTCACACAGCATTTCCCAAGCATTCTTGGTATTTATGTACCGTCACTGCACCTTGCGTTTGCTGGACCACCAAGCTGCAGATGCTCTCGCTGCGCCTTGGGAAGGAAGGGAGGAAGGGAAGGAAGGGAGGAAGGGAGGGCTCCAGGGCAGTGGGGCAGTCCCTGCGCGCTGTCCCCTCGCCTGCAGTGACATCTGCCGGCAAAGGGCGCTCACCCCGCGGGGCTGAGAGGAGCTGACCCCGGGAAAGAGCAGCTCTTGGGCTCCTTTGCAAAGCCAGCCGAGACCCGGGGCCAGCTGTAGGCTAGAAGTGAACATTTCTAGCGAAGGGTCTGGGAAAAGCCACGAGAGTCTTTCACAAGGACGGTACTAGTTTCATGATGATTGTAGCAGCTTTTTTCTTTTCCCTTTTTTTTTAATGTAGGATGTGTGGGTGCACAACAGATCTAAAAAGGGCAGTGTCTCAATTCTGCACCATCCCAACAAGCCACAAACGCAGAATTATCTGATTCTAGAAAGATAAGGGTGAGGGAAAATACCTCTCGCGTTCAGTCTACATAGTAACACATTTCCAACAAAATGGGAGGTTGGGGTGTTTTTCAATTTAAAAAGTTATATTTGTCGCACTGAAAGTTTGACACTGAAGAGCATATGCAAAGGCCACCTACTACAGCCCTTGAGCAGCTGTCTGCTGCAACAGCCCAAAGGAAATATATCACACCAGAGACCTGGTGGGCAGGTGTCTAAAAACACCACCCCAAACTCCACAATATTCCAAAAAGCATCAAATTGGGCAAAGAATCCTCTGGAGGAGTCACCTGGTGATCACATTCAGTGTGCCCCTCCTTCCTCAGCAAGCTACAGTATTCTCCAACAGCCCTGATAAAACAATATTTAGTCAGTATTCACTTCAATGGCTCAGTACATTTTGAGTGGGGTTTTTGCCATCCCATTGACTTAAACAGAAGTTGTGAATAGAAGAGCAAGTCATCAGCACCAGAAACAAGTGCTCTGGTGAAAAGGAACCAGAGAATCACCTTCTTTGATAGGCCTCTACCATGCTAAACTTTTTCTGCTTCACTTTCAGCTCTGTGGAATTAATAACATTTCTTTTCCATTTCTGAGTGCTGGAAGTTCCTCTCCTCAAGAAATTTATAAATGGACATATTCTTTGGATCTGTCTGGCTTGAACCACATTAGTCGATGTCACAGCACAAATATTCATTGCAGCAAGCTTCCAGAACATGCTGCCTGTCATCTTCCACCATTACCAAACAAGGGAGCATTCATGAAGTACATTTGGCCATCTTCAGGCATTCTTGGCCCCATCCTGCCAGCTAGCATACTGGGAAAACAAATGGTCAGAAGAAACCAAAATGCAGGGGCTGCACAACCAACACTATTAAATACTAGGGACAAATTTGAGATGACAAATTGAGACCTGCACTTGATATGCAACACAAGAGGTCCCTCTGTCCACACCCTTTAACATCTAAAATGGGATATATGACGTGTCCACCAGTTCCCACCTTGCTCTTCACCACTAGTTTTTGGTGAGAGGGCTGTTGCTGTCACAAAATAAACTTGGCCAAGATTTGGTCAAGCTTTGACTCAGCTATCTGAATAAAGTTGCAGTCCTGAAGCAAACACACCAGGTCTTGGGTTGAGCTCCCACAGAACACCATCAGGCTTCTCAGAGCCGTATCCAGCCTGAGCTTCATGATGTTCCTGCTGCAGCACCAGTTCAGCACATCTCTCTACCCACAGCTAACTATTCCCACATGGCACAGCAATGCAATTGTGTTCCCCTCCTCCCAGCCTTGAACCTCTCTTTTCCTTCTACACAAAGAACTTCTGCTGTATGCTTCCACCAACAGAAAGGAAGCTGAAGGACAAGTATCCATTAACTTTATAACATGTTTCTTCCTAGGAAACAGAATAAAGGCAAAATAAAAGCTCTGTGCAGACCACAACAGTTTTTAGTGAAAAATGAATACTTTGATGCTTTTTAAAATTCAATCAGGAAGCTCAAGTCAAAGTACTGTCATAGAAAGCAAGATCCTTATATTTAGTATCTGAAAGCATGCTAAAATGGTGCTGAAGAACACAATGAACATGCACCTCCTGCTCCAAAAAGCATCCAGGGTCAGATGTAATGATGTTCAAGTAGGAATAAAAGAAAGGCCTAAAGTGGACATGCTATTTTTTGTACAAAAAGCACATTAACTACAACAGCAGAGTGAACTTTCTTCACCTCTGCTAACTGCTAGGAGCTCAGATATTGCAGTATTAAGAATCAGGACTGTACCTAACAAAGTATGCTGGGGGTTGAGTATAGCCATTACTTCCTTTAGCACCAGCACTTAACACTCAGGGACATTAGGGTTGGTAGGCAGAATTGATTTGACCTCTATTCCTCTTCTTTTTCTGTCACTTCCATTTCATTTAATTTATTGACTCTTTCAGTTTATTCAGTTGAATATGGGGAGGTGAGGACCCAACAGTAAAGTAGCACTTGTATATATCTAGATTAAAAACTGTCAGCCATCAATTTTATACTTAAAATTTGAGTTAAATAAATATACACAACTACATACAGACACATCACTTCTCTTCAAAACAGTGACGGAACACACAAAGCAACATCTACTCTTGGTTACTCAACTTCTGCAGAAACATGTGCTTTAAGCACCTTGTGCCCAGTCCTGCACTTCCCAGTTCAAGGTGGAAGCCACTCCTGTGAATTTCTTCCATACCTACTGGCTGTAAGCCCAGTCGCTGAAAAGCCTGTTTTAGAGGTTTTTGTTATTCATTCAGTCACTGCTCTAAACGCGTGACAACGGTGTCTTTTTCAAAGAGGTGTTAAGCTTAAATCTCACAAATACATTACAATTAGAAGACACCAAGATTTAAATAATTTCAGTTATTTAAATCATAACTACAACTTTTCTATCAGAGTTCAGTGAGTTGCAAAAGTTAATTTATTTTTCTTTCCTCTTCAGCTTTTCTTGGATAAACAGCAATTCTGGGAATTACTTGGGTTTGCTGCCCATGTGCAAGCAGCAAAGCCAAAAATTATTTGGTTTACATAGGTCACTACTCTTTGCAGCTTTCAAGAAATAATTAACTTGAATATGGATTTCAAAATCAAAACATCAAAAATATAAAGCAAGACAGAAAACAAGAAACAAAATACCACCAGATGAATTTATACATTTTATTCCCTTGTAGCTCCCAGAAATTTTCAGTAACAAACTAGTTGTTATAGAAGGCAAAGACAACATGACAAATGTAACAAAGTGCATGATAAACCTCATTTAAGATATGTCTAAAACACATTTCAGAATATACTGATGCACATTCTCATTGTGTAATTACCTTTTACAATAATAGTTAACAAATTAATTTCAGGTAGAATAAACCACAAGAAATTTGCATGCCATTTCCTCCATAATATTCACATGAAAAGTAGTTCTTACAATCGTACCCCGTTTGTATAAGAAGTGTTTATATAACAAAGCCTTCCAAGAGAAGCCAAGTGACCTGTGTATGACCAGCATTTCAGTTAAATCAGTTTTCCCTCTCTTGCTCCAAGAGTCATCTGTAGGGCATATTTCCACTTTAAACTAAATGCTGAATGCTTCATTATTTAATTTTTTAGGGTTTGTCAGCACTGCCAGCATCTGATACATTCTGTATTCTTTTGGTTTATAGCATAATGAATAATTGTAAGCAGAAACAGAACCTCCCACGTCTTCACTCTTGGGAGGAATAAGCTGCACCAGAAGTTTCCTTCCATCTACTGCACTCCCTGGACAAATTAAAATCCTCATGTTTTTCACAGCAGCTGCCAGATAGAATTAACATTACAGGAACAATGTGAACAGACATGAAAGTTAACAGGCACATGGTTATCTCTTATCAGCTATTGTAACTTAAGTGGGAATTCTATGTAGTTTTTGAGCTTGTGACCTACTATCAAAAAACTTTTATACTCCCTTATTACATTTGCCATGTTCCTCTCAAGGGGCTGAAAGGGGAAGAATTCCTCATTTTCAGCGTAACAGACACAACTGGCTTCTAAATAAGAGATACTCATTTAGGGAAAAAACCCAAAGCATTAGAAAACTTAAACTAACGTCTCTCTTATAGCATAAACCATGGCAGGCACTAAATTCCAACTGCAAAAGAATTATATTACTTCCTGACATCCAAGATCTGTATAAATTGCTTCTAAGCACTACCAGAAGTATCATCCAGGACACTGCCACTTTACTTTCCTAGAAATTTCAATTTTCATCACTCTGGGGAACAGAATGTCAGCCTATGTCCTACCACAGAGCCTCACCATCTTCTTCAAAGAAATAAATCTATAGTTTTTGCAATCCTATTCCGTGTAAGCCCTTCAAAAAAATAGGACTGCAGAGGTTTTTCCTTTTACATTTTTAAATGGACAACAAAAGCCATACTTGCAAAGCTTCTGCTATAGTATCTATTTGATACTTTATTTCAGATGTCAACTCCCAAAACACAGATTTCAAGTTGTTGCAGATTCAATAATGCAGCTTTTGTCATTGTGCTGTTTCAAAATAGCACTGGAAACCTCAATAAGCAACACAGGTTTGTCTGCCAAAAATCTCTTGTTTACAGCGTTGTCTCTTGGCACATTCTGACTGGAATATTATAATGTCTGTCATCTTCAGTTATGAGAGTCACAACAGGCCAGTCCTCCTCCGGGTCATTGGGGTAAAGTGTGATGAATTCATCAGTGCTGTATTTATAGAGTCGATACACTTGGATGGTATATTGCAGAGCATAAGCAAGAAGGAACATTTCCACCTACATTGGATAAAAGCAAACATATGTGTAAAATTTAACATACCCTTTACAAGACTTTTCTCACAAAAACACCAAACCAATTCTTATCAGATGTAAATTTTCAAAGAAAAAGACACGAAGTGAGAATGCATATACATGAGCATCTCTAGTTCAGAACCTCAACCATACACCTCTAAGATACCAGGCCTTTAACACGAAGCTCTTCGGAGCCACAATGGCATAGTAGGATACCAGTCCTATAGAAAAACTACTTTACACAGAGGATTTCACTTCCCAGCTGCCACAAACAGGTAGGAAGGACATTCTCTTGTATCAGTATTCATCCTGATAAGTCACTAAACCAGACAAGAGCAGGTTTCAGGCAACAACCCTTTCATTCTTACAGGATACTGTGAACTCTCCAGCCAAACAGCAGATGAAAACCCCTCACAAAGCCTGTTGACGAAGAATGAATTCAGAGAAAGAAGATGGAAAAATCTTCTATCTTGCCTACTACAGTGGCAAGCATAACCTGCTCTAAATAACAATTTACAAAGAATATTACTGAAATGAACAAATCCAGTCAGCACAAAAACAGGTGATACAGCTTCTTGACTAAACTGGTCAGCAACAAAAGTCTCCTAATTTAACAGTAACAAACTGTCTTATCTATACTACAGTTGCCTGATTTTTAAGACAATAAACAGAAACAGAACACAATACTTCGATGTTTCTAGTGTCTATGATTAAGTAGTGAATTTGAGTGCAGTATCCCACTTGTAAAGTATTCAATGGAATATTTTTTAATGGATGCTTCTAAAATCTTTCAGACTATTCGGCACATTACTACATTTTCTTTTGGGGCTTTTTTGTAATATGCACACCATTTATGCCATGTACAAAACAGTAATTGGCATTAGCTTATCAGAATTCACCAAGTATAGGTGCTACACATGATCTTCCCTTCATAATTTGAGTATTAGCTCTTATGAGGGTCGTTTTTCAAGAAAGCTAACAATTAACAGATTAATACAAGTGTTCTATTAAGAGAAAAGCCTATTTCCACAGAATGTTACCTGTCAGCTGCCAGATAAAAAGCAGTGTTTTAAAGGAGGGCCTTTACAGACTCCCACTACAATCAAGCAGTTCTCATATAGTTTTCCCAAGAAAAGACTAGACACTACACCACTCAGCTTAGCCAGACCAACCAAAGCTGTGTGATTTCTTAAACCACTTGAAATTAAAATCTCCGAAACAGGAAAATAACACTATAAGAACGATCTCTTCTTACTTGTTCCAGGCCTCCACTGTGCCCAATGTGATTCAAGTGATTATGCATTAGCTGGCAAGGGTTGCTAGATGTATCCCGTGCAAACAGTAACCAGGAGAAGACAGGCACTCTCCTTCCATTTTTATCATCATTGTATAATTCAATAGCAGTGTTAAGCATCAAAAATTTCAGTGCTTCATAGAGACTATACTCCTCCTCTTCATTTTTAAACAATTCATCACAAGCTTCTTGTTTCTCAATGGAACTCTTGATTTCACTTACACTCTTCCACTAAAAACAAAACAAAACAAAAAAAAAACCAAACAAAATAAACCCCATCACACACACAACACAAATCAACAGCTGTCACTGTGCAAGAGCTGCAAAAAGCCACTTGTGAGTTGTCAGATGTTCAGCACAGGCACTTGGAATTTAATTTACAAAGGGCTTTGTGCCTTTTTAAAACAATCAAGAATATTTCCACAGCTGTAGCCTTATCAAGGTCAGGTTGAGTTAGTCTGATTTTGCTTAAAATGGTCCTTAAGCAAAGTAAAAGGAGGGGATACTGGAAATTGTCACAAAGTGACAGAACGAATACTGTCATGGGGCAGTAAGCAATAAGGTAATAACTTTTTAGTTTTCTGTACCATAAATCCTACATCCTTCATATTCTTTACATTTCAGCTACTCAGAATGCCTATTTCATTCCAGCCCCCAAACTACTTGAATACAGCATTTGAAATACTCTTAAAAGCCTTCATAGAAAAGAAAATATGCATTCACAGTAAGACAAAGTGTCTTAACTGAAAAAAATGAAGTTTTGTAATAGGTTCCAGAGTTTCAAGAGGGGGAAAAGCATGGGACTAGGTAATGTAGGATGAAAACTACTTCTTAGAAATTACTTATTTTTTCTTTCCACCATATGCGCAAGGCAGCAACATCATTTATCCATAGTATACATCATACCTTCAAATAAATAAAATACATAATAGAATCATAGAATTTTAGGGGTTGGGAATGGACCTTACAGATCATCTAGTCCAAACCCCCCCTGCCAGGGGCAGGGACACTTCTCCACTAGACCTGAGCGCTCAAGGCTTCATCCAGCCTGGCCTTGAACACCACCAGGGTTCAGGCAGCCACTATCTCCCTGGGCAACCTGTTCCAGTGTCTCACCACCCTCACAGGAAAATACTTTTTCCTAATATCTAACCTAAACTTCCCCTCCTTCAATTTGTACCCATTGCCCCTTGTCCTGTCACTATAACTCATAACCAAGAGCCCCTCTCCGGCTTCCCTGTAGTCCCTTCAAATACTGGAAGGGCCCTTCTCCAGGCTGAACATCCCCAACTTCCTCAGCCTGTCTTGATAGGGGAGATGTTCCAACCCTCTTAACTTCATGGCCTCCTCTGGACTTGCTCCAACAGTTCCATGACCTTCTTATGTTGAGGGCACCAGAACTGCACACAGGATTCCAGGTGTATATAATGTGTAATAGAGGCAAAACATTACATTCATCATTGAAACATGTCTAATAGTTTTCTGCAGAGGTGCTTACAAATTATCCCAGCATCAGGCTATTACAAGTAGTGAAGGACCAGAAACCTCTCTCACATCTGAACATATTGTTTACTAGACCTTTTTGCAGTACATATACAGAAAAGTGACTTTCACTAGTGAAAGAACCCTTATGCTAAATTCACCACATCCAAAAACCTATGTCATTTTTCTTATTTGCAATTGGCCAAGAATAATCAAATACTTTTCAAACCTTTTTCCTTAGAAGTATTAAATACTCTTTAATTTCATCACTTATTTCTCCCATCTTTCTGCCCAGTTTCTCTTTCAGCTGCCAGTGCTTGATCCAGTCATACTTGCTCAGCAAGTTTTCAGGAAGCTGGAAATCGAGAGAAGAAAAGGCAGCTTAAGTCAAAAGTCTGGAAAGGAAAATCCACCAACTTGCATATTTTATATTTCAATTTTTTAAACATTTTGCACCTTAAAACTATCCCTCGTATGTTCTTCTGAACAGATGTCATAGATGACCATAATCAAACACAACTGGCTCTTCATAATATTTGCTTGATAACAGCCAGAGTACTGATCTATTTCTATTTCCGGATCTAACCAATATATAAGCACTAGAAAAATTAATCACCCAAGTTACTTATGCCCTTTTTTTCCCCTTAAATTAAAACAACTCCCCGCCAGCAGACAGATGACAGTGACTGAGTTATAAAGTGTCCCTGAACCAACAGAAGGCAATGTCCAAAAGATAATCCAGAAGTCTTGGTGGACTGCAAATTACTTCGTCCAGAAGTCACAAACTGTGTTTCCTTTTCAGGGAGCATAATTCAAGCACTCTAATAAAGAGTAGTAGTAGTTGATGCATCAGGTCATGTTTTAGCCTCAGAACTGCCTCTTTTACTGCTCACATGCTACATCTGCTTACTTAAGAGATTTTACATGTCTCTTTTGGGACACCCTAACAGTGCCATGTCCAGTTTTTTCACCCTCATCTATTAACCCATTTTACCACTAGAACTGGAAGAGCAACTTGTATCTCACAATGAATGAAGTCTTCAGCTAGAGCAGTATATTCACTGCCATTTTCATTTTATCAGGATTCCGAATTAGTAGCATGTTCACTTTAGTGGAAATCAAGTATGTGCCACTTGGACACAGACCTCCTCCCACCCTAGCCTGGCATCCTATGCTAACTGGACAGATAGAACTAAATAACCAAAAACTATATGCCAGTAACTTCTACAATGAGAAATGTGCAGGTAAAGACCATTTTAAAATTTAAAACAACAAAACAAATGAAAACCTGCAAAATTTGTACTGCCAGCTGTAGCCACATACATTTCTCTTATATGACTTCTGCTTTGATGCACAACAATTTATTATTTCAGTCAGTTCATTTTGTACTTGCACATCTTTTCCAAAAAGATGTTAATTATCATATGACATTTTCCTCTATGAATCAGTAGGAATAAAAAAGATGAAGATCATGAAAAACTACAAAGCACACCATTTTAAAAGTCTCCGTGCTCTTTAGAGGAGCACTGGGAAACTATGTTCTTTACTCTGATAATGTGGAAATGGCTGTCAGCTGGGATAATGTGCTTCTTATAAAAAGGAAACCATTTTGCAATGTACTTTGTGCTGCAGCAAAACACTTCACACAGCTATTTTTATCAGCACTTACGAAAACATATCAATAGATGTTTACTTAACAATCATAGTGACCACAGTAAGAACTTTAAAGATGACCCCTAAAGTTATACAGAAAAATAGTAAGAGCAGTGTGATTCTACCTGGACTGGATGCCTAGACATGGAGTCTGTGTCAGGCATTCACCACTTACACTCCCAGCAGCTTTTTGACAACTAGAACCTTACTCTTCTGAAGTGGGTCACTTGTATAGGCACCTCCCTACATGTTTCCTCCACATTCATTGATACCACCAAATGGACTTTGTTGACACAAAACAATTTCTGGAATATTCTTCTAGCCTTAGGAAGATACCTTGCTTTGCTCATACATCAATGCCCTATAAGAACTGTTCTTCATATCAAGCTGGAATTGTTCTTACACTTATTTTAAGTAACATTGAAGACACAGGTAATTACACACATTCTGAAAAGCCTACAGCATCCAATTTGGTATTCCACTTTCTAGGGAAACCTTATATGGCACACAAGAATACACATGGTAATTTTGAAAAGCTTGAGTTTTCTCAACTGTTAGAATAAATTGTCTGTATTTGTTGTTTTCACCAGCTGTCTTATGGAAAGCCTCTTACTGCCAAATTACATGCACTAAGAAGAAACCAAGAGGGCAAGATGAAGACAGATGAGTCACATTAGTCAGCACTACAGTAATATTTATATACATTATAAACTGGAAACTAAGGGCACCTGCACTCAATTCCAAGTTGAAAGAATCACTGTGCCCAAACAACAATATTGAACATTACAACTTCTCAGTACAAGGGAGATTGAAAATGAGCATATACAGCATAAGAGAGAAATGAGATCATCAAATTATCAAAGAGGTTAGAAAGAACATCCCTGTACTGTCAGAAGATCAGTTTGACATGTACCATAGTAAAATCCTCACGCTGCAGCCAGCTTGGTAGCTCAGTAGATTGACTCAATGCCTGGAAAAGAGTTGCTCTGAAAGCACAATAGTTATCACCTCGTATTCTCCTTATAGATGCAAACTTCTGAGCAACTGCTTCATATCCCTGTAAAAACACAAAATCCAATTAACATGAAAGAATTAATAAAACATTTTATGGGCACACACGAGTAACATAAAAGATACTGGAATATTAGCATCCAAACACCAATGCCATTTAAAAAAAAAAAAAAAAAAAAAAACAAAAAAAAAAAACAAGGTATTTGACCCACTACCCATTTCAGATTCTTTCATGTCACAAATTGTGCTTCAAAAAAACCTTTTAGTTCTTCTGAAAAATAAACAAGAAACTAAAGACATCTAAGCATATAACTGGTCAAGGTATATGTTTGACAACAGAACATAAATATGACTGAAATATGAGTGGCTAACTCACTTAGGTTTCCATAAAAAACAAACATACAAACACAAGATTATAAATCTAAAAATACATAACACTTAAAACAAGTTTCAGCAACAGCTTATGCTTCTTACACAATACATGTCACATGTAATTTGTTTCTGCCTCAGGGAAAATTTGTGTTTACACTCAAGCATCCTGACACTTGCCTCAGCACATTTGCTCCCTCCCTGCTGTTCCCATACACACAGTTTTAGCAGAAGCTACGTTGAAATGTAACTTCTCAGCTTGTCTCTTCAGCTAAACCAGCAAGAGCCAATGCCCCATGTGTCTTTATTTCTCCTACTAATCTCTTGAAGGTGACATGTGGATTTTTTTATTTATGTAAAGTACTTTTTAGGTTTACTCATACATATCACTGAACTGTGAATTTTCAAACAACAACACAATAACTTTATTTTACCATTTTAGCTTGAGATTAATATAAGAAAACTAGTTCAGAAACAGGGAAAGGAAAAAAAAAAATCAGAAAAAAATTAAGAAAATCCAAGTCTATTCAGTAAAGCTTCCCACCTTAAAAATCATTTAACTTATCAATTTTGGTGACTTGCCTTCCATAAAAAAATTGGTAATCTGCTCTGCATTTCAACAGTCCACAAAATTAGCATTTTATGTCCATAAACTAAATACAAAACTTCAACTGAAAACAGTAACTAAGAACACCACTAATCAAACCCTCACACTATCAATAAGTAGCCTTATTAAAAACACATTTGGAACGAGCACAAACGAAAGCATCTTCCAGTTGTCAGCCACTTCTCAGGTCAGACAGTGTAAAACATTGATACTGTATTTCTTGTTCTAAAGATTGATCCCACAGGAAATCACCTAGCAAACATACAAATGAAAACAAAAAGCCTACTGAAATTCAACAAAAATAGAACTGCTACCTTTCTCATCCTTTTTGCTACTGGTGTATTTCCTCTCCATTCTCTTCTGCAATACTCCATGATGTCCATTTCAGGGGCAACACTTAGTTTACATTCTGTTAAAATAGAGTATGTAACATTATACAGAAAACAGAACAAGGTAGAAAGCATATCAAATTTCTAAATACATGATCACTTTAAAATGACATTGGTGCCAACTGGCAGCAAAACTAACAGCTACTAAGTACTTATTAGTATGGGAGAGGAAGAGACTAGCTTGCTCTGAAAATTACATGTGATGAAAAATCATCATGTATGCCAACAAAACAGGGAACACTCTGCTCCTCTCTTCTGCAAGTATTAATTGGCAAAGAGTAGAAATCAGCAACCTATTTCTCATTTTCTTAGCAATCAGAAAAATATTTGACACAAGTTTCCCTTTTTCATACAGCAGACAGATTACAAGGGACAAAGATGATAGACCTTCCTGGATAAGTCAGTAACAATTGCAGAAAGAAGAAAACCAGTTTTGTCTTGGAATCCCAACAGCCTTCATTCCAAAACAGATAGCACTGAGGTTATCAAGGGATCCCAGCAACAGATGCTGCTGTGACAACTATGAATCAGTAATTTTCAAGCACGTTACTCATACATAGGCAATGACAAGTGTCCTTTCCAAAGGATTCACATTCTCTTTCACAAGTTACTTTACAGTAACTGCACAAGCACAGGGAATAACGTGCTACAAGCAACTAATTTTACATAAAATTGATCTTTTTGTGAATTAAACTGTACAGTGCACTCAGTTCTGCTGAAACTTCTACTGCAAGTAACTAACTTCTACTGCACACAGACACCTGTGCACAAAAGCCCTTGGAAAGGAGGGTGTCAAATAAACACAGTGAATTGTAACACCACAAAGTTAGGTTGTACCTGAGGAGTTTGTCTGACAAAGTAGCATTTTCTCTCTCTCTATTTCTTCTGCATCTCGATACATGTCCTCCTCACTGCAATAAAAATCAACACATGCCTCATGTAACAGCACAAATCTTGCACTCTTTTTCAACCTTTTTCCCTGCTTACAACTCAGGCAAGTATTAAAGTCTTTCTACAATTATTTTTTTCAATTCAATTTGCTTTCTGTCTTACACATTTTGATAGAACCAATACAAGCTCTCAAAAAAAGAGAAAAGTTAAAAAAAGCCTCTCAACTGTTCCCCTCCTGTATCTATGACACCTCTGTTGGCAATGAATCGTTGTCTCAATTATTCTTCTCTGGTTTGATGGGTACTACAGTCCCTCTTGTATTTCTAAATTATACAGTATAAATTTGCAGAAGACACAAGCCAACATGCCTATTTGCTGAGGATATGAATAATACAACCTGTGCATGCAGCTAAGAACACATTACTCAACAGAGCTTTGTATCTACACACCACTGGGACTGAGCAACTTGCCTAGTAGTAAGCGGTATACACAAAAGAATATGATGAAAAGCAGCCAACTACCTGCAGTTGGTTTGAATG
Organism: Acanthisitta chloris; assembly: GCF_000695815.1. Taxonomy (NCBI): domain Eukaryota; kingdom Metazoa; phylum Chordata; class Aves; order Passeriformes; family Acanthisittidae; genus Acanthisitta; species Acanthisitta chloris. The sequence continues at coordinate 4,887 of NW_008690826.1, read as the reverse complement.
CTACTAACCCAAAGTAAAAGTTCTAACAGGATGCAGACTGCACAGACTACAGGCTAGCTGAAATCCAGACAAACATTTCTTCCTCAAATAGTATGAGCTTTTTGGTCAAGCTACATTGCGTTCAGAGTCAATTTACAGACGTTGTGAAGTTATGGCCATGAGGGGGGAAATCATGGCCTACAAGAACATTGTTTCTATGCATAGCCTAGCGTTAGCATGAAGAGATCTCAAAGCTTGGATGCAAACATTACTGTTGAGAACAGAGCTCCAGACAATGTTCAAAATAAATGGCTGTAAATTGCACATTCTTCTCAACGTGACTCTGAGTGGCATATGGCATATCATTACATGGAGCAAAGAAACATTTCAAAAACAATCAGGGTTTCACAGTTAAAATACTTCAAAAAAACCATGCACCATCAAACACATTCGTACCCTTTAGGCTTACCACTAAAAGAAGCTTACATTGAAAGTCTGTATTTTGAAGAAAGTACATGTGCAGAAGAAGGATATAAGGTTATTATTCATTGCCCACTACTATTAGTAGCTTCTAATCTACTACTCAAAAAAAGCACAAACCCAAACAGCGTGCCTGCAAAAGACCAGAAAAAAATTAAGGCAGTGGTTCTGCCCCATCTTACACCATGAAGAAAGAATAAGCAGTTGGGAAGACCGCATGAAAGGCTTTAGGGTAGCCAGCTGGTAATTAGATTACTTTCATTAAGCCTGAAAGGATACACTACTAAATGATGGCTCTGTATTTCTTTTTCTCTACATCCAAAGCAGCTTACTCAGGCCATTTGCATTTATTCCCCTGAGAACAAAAATATGTTGAGTATAAAGACCAATATAGGTTAATACCAAGAAACCCATCTACTGTGATGTCATATTCAACTACGGTTTAGCTTTCACTCAAGTGCTCAAGTAGCTTAAAATCTCACTTTTAACAATACTAAATCATTATTAATTGAAAAAGAAACAACAGATATAGTAGATATTAAACACACTACTCCATAGAAAGTACTACCTGCTGAGGAGTAGAATCATAGAAACACTTGTTTCAAGTCCTTATCCTTGTTTCAGTGTTGCACTGGACAAAGCCTAATTTCTCAGCAGAGTTTAAAGCCCACTAAGGGCTGTGAAGAATTCCAAAAATACTTAATAACCTTGAAAAGACTGTGGAAAAAAAACCCCAGACAACTCAATACCTGACAACATCAATCTCCAGCCTAGCTTATCTATAAGCCAGGTATTTAAAATATAAAGTGACAACCTCCTCCTTCCTCAAAGCATGAAGAAACCTGCTGCTACAAGAGATCCCAGGGCAGGCGTCAGGGCAGGGGGAACTGCCACTTTGGGATACAGCCTGTGTTTAGGTTACAATGCACAAAGAGAAAAAGTGCTCAACTGACAAAGCTAGTGAGATGACTCACTCATAAAAGAGGAAGATTGGTGTGTTCCTTCTGCAGATATTATTACCCCTTCTTCTTTCTGGGAGCTGACAAAACAGAATAAGCCACAGACTGAGAACGTGGCAGATGAACATCCAGGGTAAACAAGGTACTGCAATTCAACAGAGTTGTTCTGAAATCAAGGAAGCCAAGAGAGGTGCAATCCAACTGTGCATGCACACTCACTTCGGAGATGAAAGTGCATCGTAACATTGTTCTAGCAAAGCAACTGTTAAGCAAATCTGTGGAAACAAGAATGTGGGAACGAAATCCTTTCCCCATTAATCTTCACATTAATGTTTGATTAATAGAGTGAAAATAAAGTAATGGTGGAAAAGAATAGTTCCATGAAAACACATGCACAAAAGTAGTGCATAACGTTGCATGTAAATAATTAAATTGCTGAATTAGTAAATCAGGTTTTGCTGAACTAAAGATACCAAGGGGGAAAAAAAAAAAGTCAGATTTTACTTACAGTATCCTGTGCTTTCCATTTTGAAAACAACAAAAAACTCCCAGATCACCAAAAAAACCACTAAACCCCAACAAGTTAAGATGACAGCAAGCAAAACTAAACTGGAGAGAAGGTAAAGGACTATGAGAAAAATATAAGTAGTTTTGCATTCATCAATTTGAAGGACTAGAACTCCCAGTATTGAAGAGACCATACAAAAGCAAAAACAATGCTTAAAGTCTTCTGTTTATTATCATGAAGAGATGAATATTTCTTTATGTCAGATTTAACTCTTTGCTATTAAAAGTTCCTGCAAAGGAATATTAGATCAAATAGAATTAGTATGTCATGTAGCAGCAAATTTAAAAATTCAGAAGGCTAGAGATCCATATGCACCAGGCTTTGCCAACATAAAAAATACACTTTAAGCATATTTATATCAATGAGTATTAATGTAAAATGTGTTAATATAATAAACTCACATCAACACCTTAGTGCTTAAATTACAGAGTAATTTAAACATGAAATAAGATTTTAAAAGCATCCTTGAAAACATCTACTTATTTATTATGACTTTCACTAAGTCAGCACTTATTGTACATTTTGGATGTTGTCCAAAATAGCACACTAGGTACCTACAGAAAGATTAATTTTTTATCACTTTTTTCTTACTTTATTAATGTAATATTCAACAACACAAACCCACTCTTAAGAGCATTAATTTTGTTTTCAAAAGTTTGGAATATCTTTTTCTAAAACATTCATAATTATTTCTTCCTCCAGATACCAAATATTCTTTTAAAGACTTCTACTGTCAAATCTGTACCACACTACTCATTTTTTCACTTCAGCCTATAGCAGGTTTACAAAAAAACAACCAAACAATAAGCTGAAGGATTGGGATTAAGAAAAGTCTTCCATTATTGTCAGCACTGCACCTGCCAAAGCATTCACAGAGACCTACTTTCAGTTCCTAGTTTCCCTTGCTCTGAATCCTACCCTTAATGTCACATCAGTCATTCCCTTAGATGGAGAAAGAAACCACTAATAAACTATAAAAATAAGCAATTTATCTAAAGTGAAAGTGGCCTTCAGATTCTAAGACATGACATTTAGACCTGTTTCACTAAGACATTAACTAATTTTTCCACAAAACTTACCTTTGTGAGCTGCATGTCCCGCTTCCTCTGTAGAGAAAAGCTGTTAGAATGTTTTTAAAAAAAATCAATAAATCCTTACCTCTCCTCAGATGACTCCACTGCTGGACAACTACTAGGCACAGGTAGATATAGTTCACAGTTTCTAGATGCATCTTGATCTGTCACAAGTGACTTAATCATGTCTGTCTCCTCAGGTCTCCCACTACTTCTGTACGCATAGTCTTCACTTACTTCAGATGTAGCTTGCTCTTTCTGGTCTGTAGCTGCATTTGCTGAAGCAAGTTCCTCAGAAGTGACACCAACTTCCTTTTTACGCTTCATCAGCTGTGTGGCAACACTCTCTTTCTTCTGTACTGAACCTGCAGAAAGGCTGGTTGGTTCTGTCATCCACCCTTGAAAATTATCCTGGCTTTGAAGAATGGAGAAATACATGAAGAGCAACTCTCACAGAAGAACCAAAGCACATGTTTTAAGAAAATTACAATATTTTAATAGATAGGTTATATTCTGACAATTCAGAGGGTACAAAAATTATTCAAGAACAGGAACAAAATCCAGAACAGTTTGGTGAAATAAGACAGCACCCAAGCTATTTACAAACTCATCCCTCTGACAAGTCAATTCTGTTTCTTACCAAGGCCAAGCTGTGTCAGTTCCTCAAACACAGCCTGCACTAGAATCAGTGCCCTGACTGAATAGGTGCATTAGCACCTAAAACCCCAAGGAGTAACAGAAACAAGTTTCAGCCCTGCAAGAGAAGGATTATTACAAACCCACCTGGTGCTCATTGAAATGACCATTGCACCAGGACTATCGCTTAGTGCAAGAATTTCCAATCTTTGTGTCTTCCAATATGATGCCCACAGTATCAAGACATGATTTCTACAAACCATACTAGCAAGCTCTCCATAGGTTTAGGATGTGCCCATATGGTAAATTTTCAGGGATATTTATCTTCAATTGACATGTAATCCTCCCAAAAAGTTATGGGTTGCTTTGCAGCTGCCAGATTGATGTTCTAGACAATTCACTGCTACCCAGGCTGGTCATCTCAGAACTCACAGTTTTAATATCCACTCTATACACCCTTAAACTGTACAGCATGATTCTATTTCCAGGTCAAAGCCTCCCACATGCAACAAACCTTTCCTTACAGATGTTACTGCCCTTTGGCACTCAAGCCCTGCTGTGTACCAAGCCATCCTGTAGCACAGAGTTCAGGACTAGAGTTCACAGAATCATAGGATGGTTTGGATTGGGAGACCTTAAAGGTCATCTAATTTCAATGGGCCACGGGCAGGGACACCTTCCACGGGACCAAGTTGCTCAAAGTCCCATCCAACCTTGCCTGGAACACTTCCAGGGATGAGGCAACCACGGCTTCTCTGGGCAACCTACTGCAGTGCCTCTCCACCCTCACAGTAAATAATTTCTTCTTCCTAATATCTTCTCTAAATTTATGTGTTTTCAGTTTTAAGCCATTGCCCCTTGCCCTGTCACTACACGCTCTTGTAAAGAGCCTCTCTCCAGCTTTCTTGCAGGCTCCTTCAGGTACTGAAAAGCTACAATTAGGTCACCCCTAAGCCTTCTCTTTTCCAGGCTGAACAAACCCCATTCTCCCAGCGTTTCCTCGTACGAGAGGTGCTCCATCCCTCTAATCACCTTGACGGTCCTTTGGACTCGCTCCAACAGGCTGATGCCCTAGTGCTGGGGACCCAGAGCCGGGTGCAGCACTCAGGGTGGGATCACCAGCGCAGAGCAGAGGGGCAGCATCGCCTCCCTCGACCCGCTGCCCAAGGAAAGCCGCACAGCTAGTTCCGAC
>NW_008690825.1:90433-126828 GCF_000695815.1 Acanthisitta chloris | reverse complement strand
CTCCGGCAGCGAAGCACCCACCGCGTCCCGCAGCAGTGCGGCTGTACTGTCGGTGCTCAAGCTGGGAACGCCCGGACTGCAGAGACAAGCCTTATATATGTGTGTGTAAGTGAATACATACAAATATACGCACGTGTATACAGAGAACTTCAGCTGGGCGGAAAGGGCCATATTTAGAATGATGAGGTCTTGGGGAAACCTGTCAGTTCTTGCCACGCACATGCACCCTGAAGTCCATCACTTGATCCATGAAAAGCCTCACTGAAGGGGCAGCAGGGAATGCTAAGGTGTGGGACAGAGAAAACCCACTGGCAGGAGGGCACAGCAGGAGCCTCACTGCCTGGGTGTGGTGCAGGACAGGGTGAATGCCTCAGCATCTGCCCTCCAGGGCAGTGCAGTGTCCTTTTCCTCCTGCCCGACCATAACTGCCTAGGTGATTGAGGTTCTCCTGGGGGTGCATGTACCCCTGGCCTTCACCTCCATCAACATGAAGTTCCACATACACCTTTGGAAGTCTGGGTTGGCAACAGGCAACTGCAAGCTCTCCAGATGCATTGCTTCTTTGGCCAATGCAAAACAGGGAGAGTATCTTCTACCCTCACAAACTGACCAGCAGTGAGGAAAGATAATGGGGAACTTGCTTCCCTCAGCTGGGAAATTATGGTGCTGTTTGGGAAGGGAGTCTAGGGGAGACAAATAAAAGAGGATCTTTGGAAAGTACTGTGACCTCAAGCTTTAATTTACAGCAAATTTTGTCTTGTGTATAAACAGAACATCAAGTAAATTGTGGAAAACTTCAAAATACATTTTAGAATTTATTCTTTTTTCTCTTCCTTTGAGCTTCAGACACTTGAACTCATGACAACCAAGATGGTTTGCTTTATGAATAAGAATATCAACAACCCTATTGTGTCCTGTCACAGTATACTGGTATTTCTACATCCTCTCTAAGATTCACTTTGAGACCTGGAGGAATGTGATCTGGGAATTAGATTTTGGACCATTTTGTTTCCATTTTGCAAATGCAAAGATGCTACAGTGAAACACACAGTGGTTTCTATTTCTTCCTCTCCATAGGCAAGTTTAACTCCTATTGACACTGATGTGAGTTATGCACATGTCTAAAGAGGAGAAAGGAGTCTTAGATCTTTTTCTCATCGTTTACATGAGATCAAAGGAAATCAAATAGAGTTAATGAAGGGCCAGATGGTGCTTTATTTGTGCTCTGGAAGAGCACAGTACAAGAGGATGGAAAGGAATATCTGTAGTTTAACCTGGCAAAGAGGAGGAAAACTTACTATCTCATTTAATGGGCACTGAAGCAAGTATGCTGTATCTTCAGAAGTGGGAAAGGTTTGCTTGTTTTCTCTCCCTCAGTAGATTCTGGATGCAGGGCTAGGGTTGTTTTTGGAAGGCGTCGATTGAAGGGATTCCAGACTCTGAAATCATTCACATTTTGTCTTTTTTTGAAACACAAATTTCTTTGGACTGGGCAATTCTTCAGGTTTTGCTTTTAAGCCGTAGGATATGGGTGCTCCACTAGTCCATGGAAAATGTGTAATCTAAACTGAGGAGGCAGGGCTGCAGAAGCAGGAGAGCCTTTGATTTGGATCCTCACTGTGAGCAAGAGTTTGGCAGGAGAGGCACAGGATGCAGTAAACTTTACCAACTGTGCACACAGAGCTACTCATATCCCAGAGGATGCAGACAGGGCCGGGACCATTTTGTGCTGTTCCTCTGTGCCATCTCTCAGCCTGGCTGCCAGGCTCTGTCCACTCCAGCCACCCCCAGGATCTTCAGGGAGGAAATTGTAGCCTTGGGCATAGCTAATGGCAAGTTACTTTTACCCTCACTGCTGGTAGGATTATCCGAAAAGAGATGAAAAGTTTGTTTCCTCTGTAGACCTTACACCAATCCTGGCAGACTCTTTCTGATATAACATACCCCAAAGAGTTCTAACTGGGAAGGGGTAGGGAATAACAGAAAATTTTGCAGAGGACTGCCCCCGACTGTGCTGATCTTGCAGGGATGAGTCTGTGGGGGCAGTAGAGGCCATCTTATTACTTGTCCTCTATGCATTCCATCATTGTTTTAATGCATGACACACTTGTTTGAGGATAACTTAGCACCAGGCCACAGATTTCCCCATAGCTTGATGTCATGTGTTGACCTTGCATGTTATTGTAATGCCAGCTGACAAAAAAAAAGTCATGTTAGTGATGTTCCCCAAAGCTCCTTTTGTTGACAAAGTTGCTCTCTGGATTTGGAAGTCTTTGCATTTGAGCTGAAGGCCTGGAGACAATGGGAAGAGATGCAACTAATATCTGTACATTTGTTTAAGGATGCCAGAAATTGTTTGTGTTTATCATTTCTTTTCAGAAAATTGTTTTAAAAGTACTTTAATAGCAGTATAGTCCCATCTAGTCTTTGCCCCCTGGTACAAACATAACATTACAGCTCCAGCTGACATTATTTCCACCTGCTTTAAATGTGTTCATGTGCCTCTAATCCTGTGTGCAGCTTCACATTTGTACCCATTTCCTGTATTTTATAGGCACATGTGGTATGTTGAGGTTTGAAAATGTAAGCCCTCATTTTGTGCTGCTTGTTTTTTTGACATTCATTTTCCCTGGCTGTACTCCTTGTTTCAAAAAAACCCTGACAAAAATCATGCCCCCCCAAATGCAATTCTTTTATTCCTGGTGAAGTTTAAGCAAAACCTTGAGAACTTCCTTGTTATTTTATATATCTAGCACTTTTATTGAGTGAATGTGCAGTAATTTGGTGGGTTTACTAAGTAACTTGACAGTTAATGGGATACATCTGCAATAGATTCCAAAATAGCTGGCTGCTGAGAAATATGGGAAAGACTAGCATTTTCACTCCTTTCTGTTCCTGTTAGAAATTCCTATCTGCTTCAGCTCCACAGAAGTCAAGATTCCATTAAAGATTCATATATGCCAAGAGCTGCTACCAACTATAATAAAACTAATTAAAGCTGAGCCTTCCAAACCTTCTACTATGTTAGAAAAATATTATGGATTTTAATCTAAAGGATCTAAGAAGCTACATTAAAAATACACAAAACCATACATACACCTGGAACTACACAGTGGCTTTACGAGGCTTGAGAGCATAAAAAAACCTCCACAGCCATGAAAGAAAGAGTCCAGGCTTCATTTTCCACAGACAAATTGGCGGCTTCGCATCAGTGACCCATACTTGTGCGCTTACTTGTTCCTATGAAAAGGAGAAGAACAGCAACATCAATAATACTTCAGCTGGTGCACTACGGCCCAGAAGGGTTGGGAACACTTTGGTGTTAGGGAATGTAGACTCAGTCAATTGGGGGTGGAAATCTCTAAGAGGAAAACCCAAACCAGCAATCACACATCCTTGAGAAAATTTCTGCAATTCCTGAACCAACTTCTTCATGACACAACAGCCAATAGCTACTCCACCCTTTACATTAAGGTTGACTTTTAGGGCTAGCCCCTACTACAGGGAAGCTCATAGGAATGTGAATCCATAGGAATGAACAAGATGGGGAAGGAAAAACAAACATTCATTCTGGAGATACAGGGCCTGAGTGGATATATCTAGTGTCCTGTGGTTCCAGAGGGAATAGAGAAAAGGAACAATATAAAGGAAACCGAACAGAGCTTTCCTGTGCCTGAGTAACTTCCCATATGAGGGGGTCAGTGGATCTAATATCTTCACTGCAGCTCAATTAACTCTCATTTGCCAAATTTTAGATGGCTTCAGATAGGTATTTCATGGTAATGAAGACAAACAGTTTTGTTAAACAACTGATATGTCACGATACCCTTCATGACACCGATATGTTTAGACTTGGAGTGTATGCGTCACTTTTCACTTGTTGAGAAGAACTTCCTCAGATTCCTTCTGCAATTTGTGAAAAAATGTCCCTATGCAGCCTTGCCAAATATTGTTTAAAGCCCCAACATGTGTCTGTTTATTCATTAGAATGAACATAAGGATAGAAACATAGTGCTAATGTTTATGTTCCAATTAAGGAATTCATTTATGCTACCTCACTTAAAAATATTCTGCTTAGAGAAAATATAAGTCCAAAGTTGATTTATCAGGTTTAAATTTAAGAAAACTATATTGTCAGAACAACCACACATTCCTTTTTGCACCACTTTTGAAATCTGTTTCCTATTACCATCTCTGCATCAGACAAATACAACCAAGTTATTTACAGGCTGTGAAAGATACTAAATCTTTTCTGAGTAATATTACATTGGATCACAAATTCTCACTTTTAATAATAATTGACAACAAACTAAAGCAAAGGATATTCACAATTAGTAACAACAGCACATAATGCTCTCCCAGTGCCTCGTATCTTCAAGACCCTATGCAGACATAAGCTGCTGAAGTCTCATTAACATTTACTTTGGAAGGATGTTAAGTATTGTTATCTCCCTTTTACAGATGGTGAAAGAGGCTCAGTAGGGTTGTGACTTGCCTAAAAACCTCAGAACAGTTTAATTGCAGAAGCAAGACCAGAACTCGCAAGCTCTTGGCTCCTACTTGTGTGAGAGAGCAAAATACATTTTTAAAAGCATCCTGTGACTTAGGAATCCCAGTTCCAGCACACACCAGGGCTTGAGCAGCACTGGGGCAGTTCAGCTCCTCAGGGGCGCTTTGAGCTCTCTGCTCCCATTAACTTTGAGTGATTTTGGAGCTCTTGAAAACTCCTTTCAGTCCGTGGAGGGAAATGCACAACACCTGTGATTCATAGAAGCGGCACATGGAGAGGCAGAGCAGAGGCTGGGAGTGATGGCCAGCTCCACGTGCAGCTCAGCCGCGATTCAGAAGCTGGAGGGCTGAGTGCTGAGCCTGTCTTCCAGGGCTGAGGAGCCGGGGGAGCCAGCAGTGCTGCCAGCTCTTCTCACTGACATGATTTTCTCGGGAGCAGAGCCAGGAAAGATCTAAAGGCAGAGCTCCAGCCCTCTAATAAATTTCAGCTCTGCCTTTGGGAGGAAGCCCTCCTTGCCTGGCCCCTTGCGCCTTGCCCTACACCTCCAGGAGAAGGGAGCAGCTCAGGTGGATGCACATCCCTGTGCTCTCTGCACCCCTCTTCCCAGTCAACCCCTGCTGTCAGGCTGAGAACAGGCAAATGCGGCAGGAAGGTGGGCAGAAAGCTGTGGAAATCCCTGCAGAAGCAGATGAACTAGTGTGTTTGCATATGTATGATGGGAGCACAAGAGTGAGGAACCAGAGTGCAGCTGGGGAAGCAGCCCCTTGGGGCTGGAAGTGCAAAGTTTGATGGGGCTGAGCAGCAGGGGCAGGCAGGGGGCAGATCTGGGGAAAGGGTCAGACAACAGCATCTGCTGCTGTTAGATGGAAGGGTGCACGGATGCAAGGCATAGAGGTCTTCAAATGAAGCAAAGATCAGGAGAAGCCATCAACACCCTAACGTCTAAAGACTTGTGACAGCTATCCATGTCAGGCCTGGGACTGGAGTAGGCTGTGGAGGTCTCACCCACCTGCATACAGCCTTGTGCCATCTTGTGCACCACAGTCTTTGGAGATGAGAAAGTGAAAGAAGTTCAAGCTCAAAGGCAGGATCAAAGACATCCCACCATATATGTAGGTGTCTGGTGGTGTCTGTGTCTTGCTGTTGCCCAATTTGTTGCATTTTTACTTTGGCAATATCAGTGTGCAACTAACTGGAAGCTTGGAATAGGAGAGGTTAGAGCTGAGGATGAAGATTTCTTCATCAGCAAGAGAGAGGCTGCATATTGCACTAAGTATGACTGGTTTCCCCAAAACACTATTAAGAAGGGGAAGAAAATCTCGGATGAGAGAAGGTTGCATGGGGACCTCATAGCCACCTTCTGGTATGTGAAGTGGGCCTACAAGGAAGAAGGAGAGGGGCTTTGAGATTAACTGTAGTGATAGAACAAGGAGTAACGGGTACAAATTGAAAAAGGGGACATTAGATTAGATATTAGGAAGAAGTTTTTTAATGTGAGGGTGGTGAGACACTGGCAGAGATTGCCCAGGGAGGTTGTGGGTACCCCAAGTGTTCAAGGCCAGGTTGGATAAATCCTTGAGCAGCCTGGTCTACTGGGAGGTGTCCCTGCCCAGGGCAGGGGGTTCGGGACTATGTGTTCTCTAAGGTCCATTCTAACCCCTTAGCATACTATGAAACTATGCTGAGGCATGTGCAGAGAGCTGGGCAAGCGGCAGCTCTGGAGAAGGCAGAGCATCCCTGCAGACTCAGTAGGGATGCAGCTCTCCTTCAAGGACCAGATATCAAGTCCTGATTTTCATGTCAAAGTTTTAAACTTGATTTCTTGGCTATGATTTTTGGCCTTAGACAATGCTCAAAGGGATGCAGAAACCGTTTACAGTACAGTCTCAAATATTTGTGTCTATGTTTAGAAATGCTCAATAGCTTCATCACATTAAAACATTTTAGGAAGGTATATAGCTAAGTGAGTCCTCACTGCTAAGAAGATTTTGAGGTAATTTTGAGTAATGAAGAAAGAAGGAGGCCTCCCTTATGTGGGAAAGACTACCAGGCCAGAGAACTAACTTTCTAAGCCAAAACCTATTAAATTCACGGGAAAAACAACTTTTAGATGGCCTTGTGCCTACACTTAGAAATTTAATTGAATTTGGAGGAGGCTTTACAGACTGAGGGACTCACAACATGAGATTAATTGTTCGTTGCAGCGATGGCAAATGCAACCAGTGAACTGGCCAGCTGGTCCTATCTAGGGTATAGAAAAAATCTGGTCAGAATAAATAAGGTAAAATTTCTGGATGGTGGAATGTCACTCTAGGGGCCAGGATGGGGAAACGTTTAGGGTCTCTGAGAAAAAAGTTGCTTTTTAACTTTCTTTTTGCTTGAACATGCTAATGTTCCAGAGGCCTATTCTTCACATAATTCTGTTTGCACAAGAAGGGGGTACCAGAGTTTTGCCAGCTTCATGTAACCCATTGCAAAATCCTTGAAAATGCTGTTTAAAAATATTTATGCAGCAAAAAAGCTATTTCACACATTTCACATCATCAGCCAGGTTTTAAAATAACCACTCTGTCCTAAGAAATTAAAAGAAGAAGAAATAAAGATCCAAATTTGTGGTTGGTGTAAATTACCAGACTTTCACTGAAGTCAATGCAGAGTTGCCAATCTAAACTAACAGAGAAACCAGCCCAGAGACCATGAACGTGATTTTAAAGTCTTTGAAATAGGGTCTGCGAAACATTATGTGGCTGTAGAGTACCCCACAGAATGGTAAAGCTTGGGGAGAGCCTTCAGGTACCCTAGGAACAAGAGTAAATGGCAGTACTAGGACTGAAATTGTTCTTGAGGAATGTTAAACCAGTTAAGACACAGTGCTTAAACAGTACCAATACATAGCAAGTATTAATCAATGATTGCTTCTCCATTAAACCAACTGGCACAGTAACTAGAGTTTTCTCATGCTAAAATAGTAAAATATTTAACTAAATATGCTAAAGCTAATTGAATAATTTATTTTTTTAAATTCTTGGCATACATGAATGAACAAATGAACTGCGGTCTCCCGTATTTCTCCAGCAGATCAGTTATCTGAACCATGGAAATCTTCCTTCAGACAGGCCCTGTTTGGTGACATCTCTCCTGTCACTCTCTTGCAGGGCACTGTACAATTTAGAAAGGTATGTCCAAGAGCCAGAGGTTGGGAGCATGTACCTTCTCTCCCCCTTTTTGATGTGAAAGAGTGATCTCAGCCCAGGAGGAAGTGTAAACCAGTTATTTGTTACTCAAAGCCATCAAAAGTCTCTCTGGAAGGGTCAGCTCACTCCTGGAATATTTCTCTTGAAAAACAAACTGATTAAACTCATGATGGCACACAGATCAGATATTCTTTCACTTCTTCTATGAGGGTCATGATGACCTTCCTATCTTACTCTCTGTCTTATGTTGCATCCTATAAGTATTCTTTCCACCTTCTTGAGGTTATGAAGAGGAGTTTGGTGGTGAAAACTCACCCCAGGACAAAAGAGTGTATATTTGAAGAGCGACATGGCTGGTGTGCACCTACCTGGCAGCCATGGGGGTCTGGGTATCTCCAGCATCTCTTTAGTCACGTGTTCGTGATTTTTGCCATGGCAAGGCCGATGCCTTGGCAAAGACCCATAGCTGTGCTCAGCATACAGCGTGATGGGACCTCATTCCAGGCCTCTGGGTACTACTCTAATATTAGCATTACCGTCCCACAATAATAACTAGAGTACACGTTTTCTTGAGAACTCTGCTCCCAGGGCTGGAAAAAGCAGTCACTATTGGAAAGGGAACACAAAGCATTTTGGCTGAAAATATCTCAGTGAACTTCAAGGCAGGCTCCCGAGACCAGGGGCCAGGTCTTCAGGTGGCTTAACCTGGCATAGCTTTGCCGGGTTGATCAGGTCGATCCTGACGCATGAGGATTAAACAAGAACTGACTGTGCTGAATTTGGGTTTTGTTTATTGCAGCGGTTGCCACCAGGCAGCCCAGAGAGGCTTTGCCGGCGTCTCTGAGGGCATGGGAAAATCAGTGTGTTTAGCTTTCCTGTGCTGAGCACCAGGCTCAGCTGGAAGTGTGGACCCTGAGGTTAGCCTTACATCACCAGAGGTGGGTGCATAAGCCTACTCTCTGACTTTTGCCAGGGCTAAATTTAAAACCCCAATGGCTTAAATGAGTCCTGTGGCAACAAAGTGAGGGGTTTGAAAGGGAATGAAAAAAAAAACCAGAAAAAAAAAAAGAAAAAGCAGGGTGAAATAGCAACAGAGTTTTGACATGTCAAAAATGGAGGAAACAAGACTTATATGCAGTCAGCAGTTCGGAACACAGCCTGTAAGGGAACCAAAGACTGTGTGCCCTTTTTTCACAGCTGGGAGATAACTGCCTGCCTTCGATGAGGACCTCGCACCAGCCACAGCTGGCTGAGGAGGAAATTACTTTCTCTAGCCTCTGAACCCTTCAGGGCAGCAAAACCTTTGCTCTTATGTGTGTGTAGGATGCCTAGAAGAGCCAGGTCCTGATCACTGATAGAGATCCCCAAGCACCAGCAAGAAAACTGAAGACCTGCTTTCAAGGGTCAAGGTCTAATATGGCCTGTTGTGCTGGTCAACAGCAAGTGGGTGCTGTCCTATTTGTGTAGTGAGAAGGCTGAGCCACATAAGCTTTACAGGAAAACATCCACAGGGAAAGCTTTACGTATTTACCCTGAAAAAAGAAAGAACTATCATCTCTCCTATTAGATAAACTTGGACTGCTCTACGTTACAGAAGTAAATGCTTCCCTCACGGAAGAAGAATGCAAATATTGGCATTATTTATACGTAATTCAACTATCTGCCTACATACATGTGGTATATTTAATGCATGCTTTGCAGTAATATGTTTGTTGCATATTGTTGGATAAGATCACTCATAGAGATTTAATAGGTACACAGTATAAAACTCAGCATTCTAATTTGCCATCATCATTTTATCTTCAGCTATAACTAATAATTATAAGAAACATCTGTGTCCCAACTAGTCACAAAGGAGTTTATTAAGCAGATCTTCACATTTTAAAAATCTGTCCTCAGAGCTTCCTTGTTTCACAGGAAAAAAAAAAGAGGAAAGGAAAAAAAAGAGAAAGAGAAAAGGACAGCTCTCCTGCCAAAATAAATCAATTAGCTCATGGACTAAATGTGTCTTCAGAAACCCATAAAGATGGGGAGTAATGTTCTCCTTTTTCCTGGAGAAAGTTTTAGGACACAAGTTCTGCTTCTTCAAGTGTAGATATTATTTGTTCTTTGGCAGCAGTCCTTTCAAAAATGTTGCAGGCACTCTTTGAATGTGGACTGGTAGATTCAGGATTTAACAGTATCTAGAAACTATAATGTGTCATTTCCCATTTTTCACAAAATAAGAGTACCCATAATATTACAGAAAATGGGACTAAAGCTAGACAAATTTTTTCTTTCACCGACCCATTATTTTTCTTTTAATGTAATTTCTTACCTCCTAGGAGAGGAGACATGATAAACAGGGAGCTAACCATGAAAAGCATTCCCAGGAAGCTTTGCCAAAATATTATAAAAAAAAAAAAGAAAGATGGAAGATATAAAACTGGAAAAAAAATTGAAATATGAATAGTACAGTGGGATACTTAACATTTTCTTGCTCCTTTTATTTTAGACATATTTTAAATTATAAATTGCCTGGATAATAAACTTTCAATTGAAAGTTTGTTTTCTGATTTGATTTAATTTCTCATTTTACCATTGTTATTGTCAGATAGATGCCATACTTGTTTTTAGAATCTGTCTGTTACTGTTAGTGTTATTTACAGGATTCTGTGTTTTATTATTGTGGTTGAATTGCTCTAAGACTCATTAAATTCATTGTGATATTGAAGACAATTTTATTGTGTTACATTTGTTTCAAGATTCAAATGCTATTAATTTGGAAGGGGATTTCTATGCAGTCATCCCACCCCCCTCATGAAATCAGTACTCTTAAGCAGTTCCAGGATTTTTTTAATGATAATTCTTTACAGTCACTGGTCTGAGTAACAAAAAGACTTTGATAAGATACAATGAGATGAATCTTGCAAAGCAAAAGGAATGAGTTTTGCTGATTTTGGTGGAGATATCACAAATGTCATCATGATTGAATGAATCTTCTAACAGGAACCAGCTGATTTTATAGACAAAAGTCCTGATCCCCACTTTGATAAATCTCTTCTTATTTGAATGAAGATTGCAGTATTGGACCCACATGGAACTTGGTCAGAGGCCAACAATGTGCTGGGAATGGAGACACTAGTTTGTGATTAGAAATCTGACTCTATTGTTGTGCAGATTTACTCTAGCTATTGTCCTGTAAGAGTGAAAAAGGGCAAGTGAGGTAAAAACTCTTTTCCCTTACTAAGAATTGCTTTTCACCCATACTCACAAGACCTCCACATGCTTGTTTACTCCAGTGACATGCTGTATGTGAATGGCTGTATGCCTGATTTGCACAAAGATGGTAGCAATCTGAAAGGGCTCATTGTACTCCTATAAACTCCTCAGGAAGGCTGGGAATCTGGCTCAGACACTGTCATCAAAATGTGCTTGTGTATGGCAGTTTGTGGTAGGTACGCCAAAAGTATTCCCATGCTCTCTGCAAGGAAGGGAACGCTCGGTTGGAAGATCATGGGACTTCCACTCCTGCACTCAAAAGGTCCTTCTCAGCCATGGGGTGGCTTTCAACTGCCTTTTGCAGGATTGTAGGTCAAACTTGAAGAAGACACAATGCAACCAACTGGTCTCCTGAGACTTAAAAGTCAAGTATTAAACATTGTGCAAGACTGTCAACCCACAATCATTCTCTGCTATATGGAGGTCTAGGAGAAGTAGCTCAACTTATGACATTTATGAGGAAATGTGAGTTTTTCAGTAATTTGCCTCCCATGGAACCAAAACTAGGAACAGATTCAGCCCTGTATCTATTCACAAAATTTAGCTCTCTGAGTTAAATGAGCTCTTGCTTCTGTATTGCAACAGCTTCCATTGACAAAGTGTGATCGGACACATCTACTCCATGAGTTTACAGATTTTGCAGTCAGTACTCATGTTGGATCATGAATCATATAGAAGTCCTATACATGTTGAAATACTATCAGCTAAGTTTACTCACTATACTGTCCAATGATGACCAGACATTTCAGTAGTGTGTCAAAGCCTAACAGTATGGTGAGATTATTGTTGAGTTCCATCCAAATTGCCAGATTTGGGCTTTAGAAAGCACATTGCAGTCATTAACAGGCAGTTAATTAATAGTGGCGGTGAGACTGTGGAAAACTACTGATGTTTAATAAGTCTTTTGTCTCTGGCTTCTGTGATGTTTTGTATTAGCAGAAACATGAGATCAGATTCAGGCAGCAGTGCATTACATGTATTTTTCACTAAGTGGCTACTGTTGAAATGGAATCTATCTCTATCAACCAAGGACATACCTGTGCTACAAATGCAGGATTAGCTTTTACCACCGTGTTTTCAGATGTTTGCTTTAAGGACATATATATGAGGTCCAAAAAGGGGAAAATAAACTATGTCGTGTGGAACAGCCAGAGTGATGGCTGCATTTAGTGGCATCCAAAATAGAAATCCATTGGGTCGAACAAATCTCTGGCTTATTCTCAGCCAGCTGAGTCACCACTTGTGTTTTTGTCACATAACTTCTCCCTGTCTGCTCCCAAAGCTTCATTGCGGCCAAGATATAAAGAGCATTTAACTTCCCCACTCAAAAGAACATGGATGCACCTGCAAAAGAGAGCTTTCTATGGGTATTGAATATAAATTCTGAGCTGTTCTCAAGGAATGACAGGTGCACAAATACACACACGTAAACACCTCGAGAAGCAGAAAGGAAAATTTTGCATGATTATTCCTTACCTCCCTACTACATGGACTCGTGAGGTTTACAGAATTCAGCTCTTACAATTTTAAGTATTTATTTCTGCCACTTAGGTACATTCCAAATTTTAGGACATCCCTTTGACCATGTGAGACATTGGAAGGGACTGCCCAGGGAGTTGGGGGAGTCACTGTTTAAGGAAAGACTGGATGTGGCACTTAGTGCCATGGTCCAGTTGACATGGTGGTGTTAGGTCATAGGTTGGACATAATGATCTCAGAGGTCTATTCCAGCCTAATTGATTCTGTGATATTTACTTCCCGCATAAGCTTTTGGAAGTGATACTCCTGTTATAATTTAACTCTTTTGCAAAATTAATATGCAACAGAAATTAAATTTTTTTCTTAACCAACAAAATTGTGATTCCTGGACCAAGAATGTTAATGAATTACAGAGTTGATGGCTTGCAAGACTATTATATTTTTCAAGCTGTCTTCCTATAATTCCTTGACTCTGCACATATTTATATGTTTTTGCACAAGATGACAATGGCTTCTTGCTCTTTGTAGATCAACATAAGATTATTTTGCACTCCATATGTGGTGCTGGTCTCTCTTCCTCTGCAATTTTGGCTCTGCTTAATACAAGAGCTAACACTTTTCGGGTATCACTGTTTAAACTAAAGAATAGTTTTACTTCCAACAAAATTATTACGTGCAGATAAAAGAGGGGGAAGGTGGCAGTTGTAACAAGTAATAAAGACCTGCTACAAAATCTGTTTACCAAAAGGTGATCTACATTATCAAAGTCCCTGAGAATTCTGCTTTACAGTTTAATATATTTAACAAAATGTTTATATAAATATTTATACTCCAGGCGTTTGTTAGTCTCTATGCAACCTTAACAGTAATAGAGTTTTATGTTTTAATTTCCTTAAAGGAAAGTCTTCTTTGAAACCCATGAATGTTTCAGTGTTTTGGAAAGATAGAAATATCTGTCAAATATCTATTGAGACCTATGATTTTTTTCTTTCGCCCACTCAGCAATCATTTAATGTATTACTTAGAGAAACAGCACCGTATGTACTGTAAATAACACAGAAAAATTTATATATGTATTATCTGATAAGCTGAAATAGCTCTGTCTGTTTGTTAATTACCTAAATACTAAAGAAAAGTTATGTTAATGATTTCCAGACAGTTGTTATGCCATATCATGTTAAAGCAGCTGTTAACCATATGCACTACTGTAGTTCTGCTTATATTAACCATTATGAAATTTTCCTTGGGGAAAAATCCTCACGTGCTTGCAGAGAACCTCTGTGCCCTCTTTTTATATGAAATAAGTTGATTATTCTTAGACCATGGCAAATAATTTGCTACAAATCACTTGATGATTTTCTCCTGCTTGTGAATAGAGATTGTGTTTTTCTAAAGCCACCGTGCACCCAAGGAGATGAAGTCTCACCAGCAGTTTGGTAGCTGCAACAGAGCAGGGGGAACACTGGGAGAGCCCTCCAAAACCAGCCCTGGTGTCACTGCACCAGTGCAGCACTGACTCTGGTGGCCTTGTGACTCTGGGACACAAAGCCACATTTCTTCATAGCACTGCACCCTGTTATACCTCCCCATCAGATCATCTGAGGCTCATGTAGCAATCCCTGACAGTGCCTTTTTGCACAGGAGTACGTCTCTGCAGCAGGATAGGGTTTCATCTGACCTTCTTTTTGTGTTTTTGAGAGAGAGACAGAGTGACCTGTGAATTCCTAGGGGTTTATGGCAGCAAATATTACAGTGATAACCACCAGAGAAACAAGATTTATGCACAAAAGGCATCTCTTTTATTAGGCTGACTAATATAGTTGGAAATAAAGAGACAAACATTTGGGTCAAAGCCTCTTTTTCAGGTCCAAGATGTATTGAGGACAGCTTGTGTGGATTACAGCTAGTTCATTGTTGGGTACTATTTGTGTGTCTTCCTTACTCTCTGTTTAGAGCACAAGACATATTGTTTTTTTCTTTATAAGCATTGCCTTGTTTTTCTTTAGACATTAAAACTGCAACATGATGAACATCTATTACCAGTTTAATGACTATCTACCATTTTATATTATGAAACTTACAGAATAATTTATCATTCTGTGTCATCCTAAAGAAGGGTATTTTTATTAACTCAGAATGAGATGACATTTACACGGATTTCAGGAATATTTGTCTGAATTTGTTACAGCTGCCTTTGTGTCCTCAACTGTGTCGGCCTTCTGTGAGTATTCAAATAAAAGTTCAGGAAAATGAATGAGCTTCAAAATGAAAATGGTATTATTGGATAATGATCACAGAAATGTTTTGTCTTACAATACCTACCCTGGTCACATTGTGAATGGTTCTAATTTCTTTTCTCTGCCTCCTAATCCCAGAACTCAGAAGGCAGTTGGTAGGGATATCACCTGTAAGACTTAAGACATGTTCCTTCCATTCAGTGTGGGTAGACTGTGGGTGTTGCAGTCCAAAAAGACATGGTGGATGGAGACCAGAGGAGGATTCCAACTCTGGTCAAAGGTCTAAAATTACATCTTACAACTAATGACTGAAGGAATTTAGATTGTTTAGCATGCAAAAGAATTAAAAGGAATTGTGATAACAGCCTTCAGATATGTAAGGCCAGCAGCAAGAAGAATTAAAAAAAAATTTCCTCTGCCCATTCTGCATAAAAAAGGAGGTAATTTAAGCAAGTAATAATTCTCTCAGGTACCAGAACAGTAAGGATGTTGTTTCTATTGTGACAAATAAACAAGCATTGAAATAGATTGTCCAGGGAAACCACGAAGCCCAATCATCAAAGGAACCTAAGAACAGGCTAAAAAACCCAAATGGTATATATGATGTATATATAGTTATGTGCCCTACTGTGACAGAGGTGAATGAGCTAAATAATGTTTTAGTGTCCCTTATAGATCCCTTTTCTCTATAGATTGATAACAATATGATGATGACAAAATAAAATGCACAGAGAAGATGTCCTCCAAAATCTTTAGTCTTCCTTCAGTCTGAGTGCTTGACAGTGAGTCAACAGAATTTTTTTTCCCTAAAAACTTGTCAGCATTTTTCATTTTATTTCAACCTGACTGTTATGATACAGTGGTGTTATACCAGCACAACTCACTCACCCTCACAATGATCCATAACTTCGTTTCACAAGTGTATTATTAGGTTATAATATTAGCAGATTGCTGAATAGAATGAACTCGCTGACTCAGTACAGAGAAATATCTAGATAGGAGCTTCCACTGTGTCCTAGCGAACATTTCTGAGCCCAAACAATTCCCCTTGGCAGCCCAACTATTTGCTTAAATGCCTATTCCTGCTTCTGACAGATCTGAAAAATCACACTTTGCGAAGAGACCAAACCTGCTCAGACAATGACAAACGGTTTGAAAATAACTGGTCTGACTGGATGTCCAATTTGTTGACAGAAAGGAAATGGTCGTGTGTGCAATGAGCATGAAAGATGAAAGCTCTTCCCTGGTGCTGTTCTTCCACTAAAGCCCTTACTCCAACCTGTGGCCTTACCCAATGACCTGAGAGCAGAGAACAGGGAGAGTATAAGAAAACAGTTCCTACTAAGCTTGTTTTCTGGAGGAAAATCTGTCCAGACACTTCAGTTATATTTTTTCATATTGCCTGCTAAAAAAAAATCTGTAAAGAGTACAGCAGTCTGCAAAACCAGGAAATCTTCCTGTTTGGATTCAGAAAAACTCTGCATTAATATTTATAGAGCATATTTATGCACTTCTCTCTTTATACATTTGGGTCCACCCAGATCAAATACTGCAGGGCTGGGAGAGCTGTGTGGGTGTCTCACTCATGCCCCCCCTTTCCTCAGTGTCCCATGGAGTTCTGTGGCTCTAAGGCCAAGGATTTTGCTTCTCTCTTCTCAACTTGTCTTGCTAGGTTGATTCTTGCCTACAGCAGCTCCTGGCACAGATATCACCTTGCATGTGAAGTATTTCATACTCACAAATAACTGAAAGTATACCGGGAGAGTGACTGCTTCACTCCATGAGCATCTAGTGTGTTAAGCACAACAATACTGTTGGCTGGACTAAGAGCTATACCCTAATAAAAATAACTCCCAGAACTGTGTTCACATGTCTGTTTGTCCATTAGTCATGTTTGTCTCAGAAACTAGGCAGAGAGTTTTTTTCAGATGTTTCTCATTTGGAGATGCTGCTTTAAATGACCTTGATTATGAACAATTTATTTTTTTAAAATCCATTATGATACCTTTTTCATAGTTTAATCTAAATAAAAAAGCATTCCAGCCCTTTTCATCCTGTCCTCCAAACTCTTTGCCAGTGCAATGGCCTGCTATAGCTACAGCACAATTCTGGCTGGAATAAGTCTTAATTAGCTGCCAATGATGTCATGTTCATGCCTGTGTTAAAGGCACAGGTCTAAGTATTCCTCCTTATTTAATGTACTGTAGATATTCCATTTTGGGCTAACATTAAGACACTTCAGAGCCAATCTTGTATTTCTTCCGTAGTTGAGACGCTTGGCCTTCAGCCTTCTGACACTACCCCAGTTGTGCTATAACGGTCCAGAAATACACTGCCTGTTGTGCTTTATTGCCTATGTGAAAACTGTCCAATTCCTTGTCAGTTGACAAGGGAGGAGCGTTGCATTGAAGGATTGCACAGCAGTGTGTCTGGGAGCTATGTTATTTCACACCAGCAGCAACCTTTCAGTGTTTGTGCGGCAGCCCAGCAGAGCCTTGGTGCTCTTGCCATAGAGCAGAGAGCAAACCCCATTGTAGTCACTCTCTCTGCCAGAGAGACTAAGTATGTTGCCAAATATCTCCCCTCAACACATTTATTGAACATTAAAACAGCAGAATAGCATTGAATGAAGTCCAGTAATTTTATAGGATATATTTTAGTCACTAGACTTTGAAGACCAGTCCAATGTTAATTATAAAGTTTCTGTGTCTGGATAACATATTGTTAACAGTTATTTTGTAAGTGCTAATGGCAAGATGGAAGATTTCCAATAGTTTTATTGAGGAAGTGGCAATTAAAATGTTGAGCACTGCAACATACATACAAAATAAAAATAATCCTGCATACACAGCACTTTATGTCTAGAAAAAAAAACCAACAAGAAAAACCAGGGACGAATATTTTCTTTTGAAATAAATACAACCATTTTATTTCTAAAAAGTTTTGCTTTTGAAAAAAAAGCCCCAAATGTTGATTTACTTGCCAACTTCAAATGTCACGAGTCTTGAACAAGTTTGACATTGTTTAAAAGCACATCATGAAACTATTAGAAAGCTAAGACAAGTTGCTATGTTATGTTTTTCCACACTCAAAGAGCAACAATATGTTCTCAGTTTGAGTAACTTCTTTTAGATTAAGGGAAACAAAACAAGGAAGAACAAAAGCAAAGTGTTCACAAGAGTGTGTGGAAGTGTCTGCATGGGACAATTTTTAATGTGTGGGTGGGAAGAGGTGCTATGCAAGCACTGCCCCACAAGGTCAACTGGGCACACAGATGCTCTCATATCTGTGTGCAATCAGAAAAACAAAGGGACTATCTATGGCTCTGTATTATCCATCAGTTAGCAGGTTCAACACAGATCTAGCGTCGCAGAGCAAATGGCTACCACCTGCTAAAAGGAGTCCTGGTGGGAGCTGTAGTGGAGATGGGAGTTGAGCAGCACTGGGACTGGTTGTTAGCATGAAGTTGGTCAGTGTGAGGCACATAATCTGTGCGAGCTGAGCAGGAGTTTGGGACTCCAGCCGTTTGAGTGGGTTTGGGTTTGCTTGCAACATACCTGTTTTAATCTAAACCTGCTGCAGTGGACAGGTTTTAAGGCCCTTCCTTAACACTTTTCCAGACAGCTCTGTTTCCAGACAGCTTGGTGAGGCTGGATTTCACATCCTCTTCTGGCTGAATGGATATGAGCTCTTAGCTTTGGGGAGCCAAAATCTGCTCTGGGCTCCTGGGGCATGTCCTCAGCTCCCTCGGCAGCCCCAGAGCAGGTAAGAGCCTTTTGGCAGCTGCAGGTATCTGGGGAGAATAAGGAGATGCATTTCCTAATTTTCCAGGCCCTCCAGACCCCTGAGTATTGATTGGTCATAGCACAGCCACCCTGGATTTTCATCTCCTTCCCTCCCTCCTCCTCCTCCTTTCTGCCTGCATAGTGGTCCTGACACTGCCTTCTTGGCTGGGAGTTTTCTATCTATTTTCAGTTCATTGCCTCCTCTGTTGAGAAAAGATGCATCACAGGTTTTATTTAGCACTTTGAAATGCAGATGCATTTTAGGATAGCATCCAACAAAAGCCACTGGTGGAACAAATGCCAACTTTGGGCACTTGACTGAAGCACATTAACTTTTTGTTCTCTGTGTAACTTCAGGAAATTGAGTGAGGCATATCCAGGGGCCAAGTCAGCCCATTTGAGGTCTGAATCACCTCTGGAGAGATCTTTCACTCTCCACTTCCTACAGGGAAGTGTATTTCTAGCCCAGGTGTGTCTCCAGGTTCCTGAGGTTCAGTGTGTCAAACCTGGACCATCAGTCTCTAAATCTGCTTGCTGCTTGCTCAGACAAAGCAACAAACCTACAATGGGAAGGTGCACTACCACAGCAAACAGTATGGTCATAAAAGGCAGCATGGGGATTCTGACCAGCCTAAGCACCCATGCACTACACATGGTTCTCCAGCATGACCTGTGTGCCAGAGAACAAGGTCTGGGTTTTGGGGCTCCTTATAGTCCCTGGGCAAGACACAGGAGAAGCCCATTCAGCTTCCTCTAAAGTTCAAAGCTGTGATGCATCAGTGAGTGATGTCTGGTTGGACACAGAGGAAATATGTTAATGCAAATCTGAAGGAGCTCAGTCCACTGACCTTCTGTGAGAGCCTAATTCTTTTTCAGTGAGCTTTTAAAAAGACGTTACCTCTCCTCAGCAGTACGAGGCAGTCTGAGTGCAGGGTTTGAGGGCTTCACACCCTACATGATGTACCTCAGGTGTACCTTACATCCAGCAGGAGTCAATCCTTTTAGCCCACAGGCCTCTTCCTAATTTTTTCAGGGAATGTGCCCTTCACCACAAATGTAAGCCTCCTGGCAGCAGGAGGTTGCCTGTTTCAGTTGCAATTTCCAAGCCCTTTCAGAGTAGTGTACAACTTCCTGTGGATCTGCGGCTGAGACCTATCACATATTTGAATGGCACCTCAGCTTTTTTCACAGAATCATAGAATTTTAGGGGTTAGAATGGACCTTACAGATCATCTAGTCACGACCTCTTGCCATGGGTGGAAACACCTCCCAACTAAACCAGGATGCTCAAGGCTCATCCAGCCTGGCTTTGAACACTGCCAGGCTCAGGGCATCCACTACTTCCCTGGGCAACCTGTTCCAGTGTCTCACCACCCTTACAGTAAAAAACTTTTTTCTAATATCTAACCTAAACTTCCCTGCCTTCAATTTGAACCCATTACCCCTTGTCCTATCATTGCAGTTCCTAACACAGAGTCCCTCTCTGGCTCCCTTGTAGGCCTTCACAGATATTGAAAAGTAGCTATGAGGTCTCCACGTAGTCTTCTCTTCTCCAGACTGAGCAGCCCCAACCTCCTCAGCCTGTCTTCATAGGGGAGATGCTCCAGTCCTCTTATCAGCTTCATGGCCTCCTCTGGACTTGCTCCAACAGTTCCATGCCCTTTCTTATGTTGACGGCACCAGAACCACGTGCAGTATTCCAAGTGAGGTTTCACCCACCTTAGTAATTTCCTTGAAATTACTAACCTGTCTGATTTTAGACGCTGAACTTTGCCTGAGAGGAGTTCCCTGTGCTTGGTCTCAGCAGAGGGATAGACTAGTCCATAACAAGGGGGTCTGATGCCTCTTGCCAGCTCTCAGGACCACATCCTGCAAGGAAAGGTGGCCCTCAACTCAAACTGAGCTACATGGACATACAACTCTAACCTCTGCTGCTGCTGCTGTGGAGAGCTGCAGGAGCATCACCTGTCAAACAAATGTTTCCCTAAGAATAGTCTTTAGCACCACTTTTCACATCAGTTTTTGTGAGCATTGCTCAAGCTGCTGAGTCCTGAACTGGGTAAGGAGTGGCTATACTGGGAGAAGCAGTCAGAGTGCCCTCAGAAGGCACACTTCAGCAAGTCCCTGGGCTGCAAAAAGGGACCAACCAGTATTAGCAGTTATATGGAAAATCCGGTAGTGATAAAATAGCACTTTGGAGATCTTCAGCTGTAAAACCTGTCACAGACACTTTTTGAAATCAATCCAAGCTTTATGTATAACTTGATAAAAGATTTATTAGGTGAAGGATAATAAATATTTTCAAATGAAAGGTATGGAAAATAGAAGTAATATACCTGTAAATGATCTGCTATACTGAGCTGAACTAAGCAAGAGTTTGCCTGGGGCAAGTTGCTCCATATGAGTTATCTGAAAAAAAAAATAAAAGAAAGAAAAAGGAGTGGGGTATAATGATTCCATGTAAGGTCTATGGTAGAGAGCAGCATTTTCTGACCACTGATGCTCTGCTTCTCCAGCTGTTTCTCCGGGTTCTCTTTAGCTTAAGAGTGGATTTTGAGGTGTTAGGTGTCAGTGTTTGTGCTGTTGTTCACAACAAGCCACAGCCATACTGCAGCTCAAGATCAAAAGGCATGAGGCAGCAGGCTCCGATCAGGAAACACAGATGACTGAGGCAGATTCTGGATGCTTTCTGTGAGCGGTTAAATGATCCATCTGGGAACTAATGGGACCCTGACACTGTGAATTACTGTTATTAAGAAAGTTAGGAACACCTGGAGACAGCACTGAAAACTTTCCAGGAAATGGTTGTACTGGTACTTTTGGTGTGGCCTCAGTAGTGAATTCAAGGCAATGTGCTTGAAAACATCCTTCAGTACACTCTGAAAACCGTGCCAGGAATGAACTGGTGCATGAAAAAAGAGACTCTGTCATGATTTAGCCTCAGCCACCCACCAAACACCATGTAGCCACTTGCTCACACCCCCACCAGCTGCTTGGGGGAAAGAATCGGAAGGGTAAAAGCTGGAAAACTCATGGGTTTAGATAAAAGCAGTTTAATAGCAACATCCTTCAGTACACTCTGAAAACCGTGCCAGGAATGAACTGGTGCATGAAAAAAGAGACTCTGTCATGATTTAGCCTCAGCCACCCACCAAACACCATGTAGCCACTTGCTCACACCCCCACCAGCTGCTTGGGGGAAAGAATCGGAAGGGTAAAAGCTGGAAAACTCATGGGTTTAGATAAAAGCAGTTTAATAGCGAAAAGCCATGCACAGCACACAAGCAAAGCAAAACAAGGAATCAATTAACTGCTTCTCATGGGCAGGAGGTGTTCACCATCTCCAGGAGAGCAGAGCCCCATCACGTGTAATGGTTACTTGGGAAGACAAATGCCATCATTCCACCCCACCCACCCTCTTCCTCCTCCTTCCCACCACTTTATATACTGAGCATGATGTCCTATGGTATGGAATATCCCTTTGATCAGTTTGGGTCACCTGTCCCAGCTGTGTCTCCTCCCAGCCTCCCATGCACCCCCAAATTCTTTGTCAGTATGGGAAGCAGAAAAGGCCTTGGCTCTGTGTAAGCTCTGCTCAGCAATAACAGAAACATCTCTGTCTTATAAACCCTGTGTTCTGCACAAATCCAAAACATAGCCCCATAATAGCCACAGTGAAAAAAGTTAACTCTATCCCAGCCAAAACCAGAACAGGCTCAAGAGAAAAATTCCCTATTCATAGATAAACCTCTTTACTGATGATGTCAGTATTTTTCACTGAGAATGGTTCTGTCAGTAGAGAATCTTCTCCAGAAAAAGCCAGCAGTAACAAGCACTTACTTTCATTATTCCATCACCTAAAAATATCAGCAGTGCTCTCTATGCCATCTCTCTTTGTCAAGACATATCTTTTCTGTAGGGAGAGCAGTGAAAACACTTCACACCAAGTAAACGTTTGTGTATGTGACTGTTCATGCCATTATACTTTATTACAGCTATACCTTTCAAAGGTAACATATAATATCAAATAGGCTCATTAGAAAACAGCGTGCCATTCCTGATTCGCCTCTGCTCATGGACAAAAGGCTGAGGGGTTTTTTTTTGTTATTGTTTTGTTGGGTTTTTTCTTTCCATTGGATTGCAGCTTAAAATGAAACAACACTAGAACAGAGGTCAAGAACTTGGAAGAAATCATTCAAGGGGAGCCAGGTACAGCTTGATTCAATATCAGTATTTCATGTGTTCTGAGATTGTGGTTCAAACTACAAGACAGCAGAACACTGGTTTTATAGTTTTCCATCTGTGAGAAGTTATTTATCTAAGCATTCTGTATGAACAATCTAACAGATATTCATTTTTGAGATCATATATTCTGCTAAGTGGGATCTTTTTGATGCACAATCTGGCTGTGATAGTAATTTTAAAACAGGAGAGAGAGTCTTAGAGCCAGATTCATAAAAAATAAATGCATTTCACACAAAGTTATTTTCCATGATGAATTAACTCCTCCTTTTCGAGACATTTGCAGGAAAGTAATATACTCAATAATATATATCTTCATGGAACAAAGGAAGAATCATAAGGAGATGATAAAGCTTACGTTTAAGTAATAAAGTACAGATACCCTTTCTTTTAAAAGTATTTTCTTGTTTATTTCAGGATATAAATATGAATAATTCGAGTTTGAGAACCACTAAAACTCTTTGATGATGCAGGACTAAGACCATTTTGCACTGATGCACGTATAAATAGGATGCAGTTGTAGCATATCATGTACCTGGCATTTAAGGCATTTTGGAAACGCTGGAAATCATTTTCACCTATCCTATTCAGGAACCTTCTGAGCCTGGCTGTCTTGACAGGCTGGGCTGGATAATGAATGAACCTTGTTTCCTGTGGCCAACAGGACACTAACAACATTAGCACCCCAAGCCACCATCTTTGAATTCCCAAACCTGATGAGCAGGAATTATTGAGAGCAGGAACAACTGGCGGTGTCCTTGGGTACCAATCTCTAGCCAGGCTTGCCACATACCTTTGGACCCACAGTGAGATTTCTCAGCCCACACTGCCACCATACACCTGGCTCAATCTTACTGTCCTTTTGCTGTGATAATAAGAAACCTCCAATGAATTTGTAGACATCACATCGCTAACCACTCAGTTACTTCAGTCACTTATGTTAGGGCTGAATTTGAAGCTCTGTGTCTGATGTTATGCAGAAGAACATGGAACTTTTGGATAAAAGAGATTTTTCTGATCTTATCATCCCTGACCCTGTTGAATTACAGAACACAGTCATATGGAGGTGTTAGCATCTGTTGCATTCTCCATCACCCTCTATTTGTGACTCTTCTATGAGCTTTTGAAATATGCTGCAGTGGCACATAAGCTTCCAGCCATGGCTGCCTTGTTCATGTGCATGTGGATGACTGACCTTTCCCACTCCTGTTGTCCCAACAGGCTTGTCCCTTTCAGTTTTGCTTGCTCCAGTTTTAAGTGCTGTAAGCTTATTCTAGGGCTGAGAGATGAGAACTAGAGAGTAAATGCCAGAGGTTAAATCCTGACTTGACCAAGAGTGTTGGGAACTCTGCCACAGTTTCTTGTGGAATCAGGCTTTTAGCTCAAATGGAGCTGGTAGAGAAATCCAGGTTTCCTCACATATTTTCCCTTTTTATTTTTTCCTCTCTTTTTTTCTTTTCTTCCCTCCCCTTTCCCCAGAGTGGCATCCAAATGTAAAGAGACAACCTTCTGCATATAGCTAGGATTTTTGGACGTGTCTCTAGCTAGTCATAGCAGTAGCAGTAGCTCTGACCAAGTTGCTGAATATTAGGAATGACCAGACATTTTTAATGTGTGAGTGTTGACCAGTTCCATGGTAGATATCCCAATGATTCTGGAAGACCCAGCATCAATACATGTGCTCTGTACAGACAACTGTCCAAGGCATCATGTACACATCAGCCTTACAGTGCATGCATGGATGGCACGTGGGAAGGAATTGCCAGATGTTTCTCACCCAGTAAGGAGTATGTAGCAAACCCACTTATGCAGATGGCTCTCTTCTGAAACAGTGTGACTTACTTTGATGCTTTTTGTGGGTGAAGAAATGATTATCAGCATGGTTCAAAAAGAGATGATCATCTGGGGTGTTTTGTGAGGTTATAGGCATCCACCAGAGAAAGCATGCATTTCCTCATTTATGGTTTAATAAAGAAATGTATTTGTGTAGCAAGAAAAAGTGAAGACTTTTTTTTTTTCCCCGTAAGGGAGTAAATACCTAACTCACTTGTTAAACCAGATTCAAGCTAAGACACTTCTCCATTTATCTGCTTTAGAGCTTTGTTCATCCACCTCTGTAGCCTCTCAGAGTCTTCCAGGATGAAAGGGCAGTGACTAGTTTGTTTCATGATGTATTTCACTTTTTTTCTTCCATTGATTATTGACTGATATATCAATAGATAGTTGTCTGTCACCCACCTTGGTTCTCATGCTCTGTGCACTTGAATTTTCACATATTCAAATTTTGAAAGAGAGGCCTTGCAAATGTTCTAAAGGTAGCCAGTCTCCCTTCAGCTTTGACCTTCCATAATTAACTACTTCCACAGCAGGATCTCTTGACCACAAAGGCTCTTTTATCTACTGTTTTGGGTTTTGATAGCTGCATTGATCTGGAAAAGTCAGGACACTTGAAAATAAAAGAAAAATAGCAACAGTAAAGTCAGATAGCAAATAATACAGCAAATAGCTAAGAGCAAAAGCAATAGTGAATGGAAAGATCAGGTCACAGGAAGAAAGCCCTTATGATGGCTTATATTATTACGGGAGAGAGCTGCTGTGATCTTCTAGACCTAGAAGCTCTCCGTCGCTGTTGTGTTAAACCCCAATTTTTAAGACTGATGACTCTTCTTCAAAGAAAAAAATCATGATATGGACATACATCAGATCTAATAGGGATCTCTGATAACAGGTTTCAGATTCCAATGTTCACTCTTTTTCCGTCTGCCTAAAGGCTCTTCTCTGGTGGGAGCATAGAGAAGGGTCTGAGGGGGTGACTGCTGTATGCAAACATACTATAAAAATGGCAACAGTTTGGGTGCAGGGTGTGGGAGGGGACTGAACATGGGCATGGCATTAAGCACCAGGTCACCTTTATAATTTAAAGAAATGAGATCAGCAGAGCTCTTTGGAGGTATAACTCCATCAGATAGCAGAAAAGGCTTTCCCTGAAACAGTCCCAAGAATGGGAGTGTTGCTGGGTACTAGGGCCTCTCCTCAGCAGAAGGAAAAGATACATTTTGAAATGCATTGAGAGACCTTTGATATTTCTCTCTCTCCAGATGACCAGACATCTGGAGGGAATCAGTACAAGTCAGCTTAGATCCAACTGTGAAAACTTTTACATAGGTCTCCATTACAGGAACCCTCTGAAACTTCATGTCTGGAGATCTGCTTTGCTCAGTCTAAGAATAGGAATGAGACAGGACTGAACATCAGCATGGTGAAAGAGGCTTTGTAGATCTCAGAAAAGAACAGATAAGATACAGGGTGTTTCACACAAGCATTCAGCTCTGGAGATGTTTGCTCCAGTCTCTAACTCTATGTTACAGCTGCAGAGGTTTGGAATGGCACTACAAGTGCAATGTGTGGATGCACTGAACTTTTTCAAAGGGGCATATTAAAAATGGAAAGAAATTAGAAACTCGTATGTGGGTTGTAACTTCAAACATTTTGACAGGAAAACGTGTTCAGAGTCCTTAACAATGCTGGGCAACGTTTTTTTGAAATATATACACTCCCTAATGTACTTGTAAGCAAGGGGAGTTCAAACAGCAATCAGCCAAAACTGAATAGGTACACTCCATCAGAATAGATTTTCCTTATAGTTGCCCTCAAAACAGAATAATTTCTCATACTACTTGAAGCAGATTTAAGTGCTGGGCCTGTGCCAATTATTTGCTAAACCTTCTGTCTTTATTTTATAGCTCATATATGATATGACTGACCAGCTCACGGGAACATCTGTTGCAAGCAAAGGCAAAAAGTACTAGAATCCTACCAATGTTTAGGTGGCCACTTTGTCCCTTTTCTGCCATCGTTTCCTCTGAGGGTGGCCTCTATCACAGATTACACTGTTCTGAGATGCTGCTTTGTTAATTTTATAGAGGTGGGAATTTATTGCTCATTTAGTCTAAGATCATCTTTGTTAGCTAAGTGTACAATTAAAACAACAGTATTTGATGTAGATCTGGGTGGGTTATAGCACCAACCTCTCACTACTAAGCATAGAGTTAAGTTCAGCCAGAGGTCTTACATAATATGAGTTTTCAGGGATTTCAGTGCAGTCCCCACTGGAGCATTATCTGCAACACAAACAATTATACATCATTTGGCAATTCAGGACAAAATTTGATTAGGAGACACCCTATTCTAGCTAATTTTGACATACTGAAGAGTGTTCTCCCTTTGCACAACAGTTATTTCTGGCAAGACCTAAAGTTGTTAATGAGGAAGAGGAGATTTGCCATACTATTTGCCTTCAAAGCCTATCGAATTTGGCACTTCTCTTAACAAATCTATAGCATGATATTTCACCTAAAAGATTATATTGATAGATGACTGACCCAGTGCCAAGGAGATCTGAATCTCTCACTCAGAAACAATTCTGTGACTTTCTTTATGTTTTATAGGCTTTATTTAACCCAGCACTGCCTAGTGCCTTCAGTGCCATATTTTCTAAACACATTGAAGTGAATGGCAGCATTTTATAGAACAGGGTCCATTCCTCAGTGAAACTGTTGCATATTTTAACAATGGGATTCATTTTGCCTAAGTCTGTCTGTGTCATAGCTGTCTAGTTTAAGCCAGCTCCTCCTATAGTAAATGGAACAGTCAGCCTCTAGTGAGGGACTCCCATACTAAGTTCCTGCAAGAAGGCTTTCTTCGAGGTTGTCTCTTCACTGAGAGATTATGATTTAGAACCTAAAATGCTGGAAAGGAAAAGATATCCTCACGGTTCAGATTCATGAAGGTTTATCGCCATCTAAGACTGTTGTAAGATGCCATTCTTTTATGACTTATTAAGTCAATGATTTGGTTTCAGCTGTACCATGCCTACCTACATGTTATTCTCAACT
The DNA here is from genome assembly GCF_000695815.1 of Acanthisitta chloris. Classification (NCBI taxonomy): domain Eukaryota; kingdom Metazoa; phylum Chordata; class Aves; order Passeriformes; family Acanthisittidae; genus Acanthisitta; species Acanthisitta chloris. The sequence continues at coordinate 99,225 of NW_008690825.1, read as the reverse complement.
TCTGCCTGTGTCTGTCAACTGATAGAAGATCCACAACCTCCTTCTAAAAGAGCAGACCAATTTCAAAGGTTGGATGCCTCAGAGATACAAAGTGCCCTAAACAGTTGTAAATACAGTTCCTAAACAGGGGAGGAATATATTATTTAGTACCTCCACCAAGAAGCATGTAAACAGAGATCAGCCTGTGGTGGTCATCTGTTGCTTGAACTGTCAGCACTGGACCTGCCACAATACAAGTAGGTCTGGCAGGGCTATTGAATGATAGAGGACTACAGGGAGTTGAGGATGCTGGAAAAGCTATTAAGATGCATAGGAAAAAACTTTGGGGTAAATCAAGTTTATTTAGCTTTACTTTCATGAATTAAACTGTCTACTATAACTGTCTCTCCTGAAGAGCTGTTCCTTGCTGCTTTCTGCTGCCCTGATTGTCTCCTTATTTTTATATTCTCCTTGCATCTCATCTTCTCCATCTGACTGCTATTTAGTTTCCCACTCATATAGTCATATAAAGTCATCTATGCTAAAACCAGACATGGCTGATGTTTTGTTTCCTATTTTATACAAAAGACATGGCAGGAGGGAGGGAGGGAATTCTAGCTTGCGACAGAACCAGACAAGTTTACCAAAGCTGCCTGCCCATTCTCAGTCAGCCTGGGGATATTGTATTCAAACAAGCCCTTCCAATATTTCACAAAGGCAATTCCTAGACTGTTGAGGTTTTACTAGCCCACTAAAGAAAAACCATCTCCATTCCACTGGTTTAGTCATCTCTACCAGTACAAAATTTAATTTTACACATTGAGTAGATTGAGGGTTTTGTCTTTTTCCTGCAGCAAAGATACAGGAGGCACATAACTGGTTGCAGACGCTGAGTCTTACACAGCATCATAGTGTAAAGCTTCATTACGTTCAGGTGACTGACCAGTACAAGAGAGCACACTGAGCTAACCTCTGATTTGCTTTGGTGGTCAACATCATGAAACAAGCTTTGGGCCAGATGGTTTGTCTACCTTGTAACAGCAAATCTGCAAGTCTCAGAACTACACTGCTTCACCAGATTAAGGCATTAGGAAAAACTTTTTAGAACAAAAGTTGCAATATAAGGAGAAGTAAACAGAGGCAAGAGCACAATTCAAAGTTCTTTCAAGAAAGATCATACTGTGTATTGATAATCATTTGCGAAGGATACAGCAAAAGCTTCATAGCAGAAACATCCACTTGAAACAGAGACTGGAAGTCAGCCAAACCCCCTAACCTGCTGACGACAAATCATAGTTGCATAAGACATCCTCCAAATCATAGTAGAAGCTGAAGAGGGGAGTGAGCAGAGCAGATGTTTGGAGGTCATTAACAGGAGCTCAGTTTTCCTTGCCTGGTGGCTACCTCTAGAGATATCTGATTCCCAGAAATTTCCTTGACCTCCAAACATCTGCTCTCTTCTCCTGTTTTCCTTACATCCGTACTGCAGAGAGCCTCATGCAGTCATAACCTTTTCAGTCGTTTCTTATAAAATATATGTGTATCACTCCTCTACATCATGAGGGAAGGTATTTAACAGGTCTGGACCTATCATCATTCATGGTAGAACCTTCATGTTCATTGTGGTTGATGTTAAATTGTATTACTTGGCACCTTTTTTCCCCTATATGCCGTGAATGTGTGCATAAAATACACAAATTAACTAATCTAGAGGGCTTAGCTCTTTTGATTTGAACCCTTAGACACTTTTCTCATGGTCTATATTTTGCCATTTTACTGCATTTCTGTATCAGTCACTCTTTGTCAAGTCTTCGATCTCCATGAGAGCTAGACATGCCTGAGAGAGCTTTATTACTTTGCAGAACATGGAGGCCAAACACATATTTCTAAGCATGATTACTACTGCTTTTCCTTCTTCTAATGGTCAAGCATATATAGTGAAAGTTGTTGTGCACAATGAGCTCTGGTATTGCTCAGAAGTCATTATCTATAGCAATTTAAAATGGTTTTCCATGGGACAGTAATAGCCAGTCATTCTTCCTTTTTGTATGAGTAGTACTGTATTTGCTCTTTTATTTTTTCCTTACATTTTCCCATGCCTCTGAATTTTCACTGAAATAAAAAATAGATTAGATGTGCTGCTATAAGCTTCCATGCTAATCTTCTCATATCCCTCAGCACTCATATTTAGCAGTAGCAAGTTCCTTGTGTGATCACATATTTTAAGCATCTCTCACTTACTAATATAAGTTTCTGGTGTAAATATTTTCTCTATATTATCTACTTTTTAGGGTGGGGTATTTTTATTTCTTCTTGACTGTTTTGCCAATCTGTTTCTCAGAAAGCTTTTGATATCCCAGACATTTTGGAGTCATTGTTCTCTGTTCCTCTGCTCATATCCTTGCCAGGGTAAGGTGATTTTGGGATGAAGGAACTGATTTTTCATCTCAGCAATCAATACGCCTGCATCTAGAGAGGGACATCCCTTTTACATGATTGGAATCCATGGGGAAGCCTTGACAGTTTAGAAGAGAAGAGGACCTTGGAGTTAAAAACTGCAACCCTTGCATATTAGCCTAACTCAGAGACCACTGAGAGAGCTCAACAGTCAGCAGCCACCCGCAGCCTTCAGCCTGTTTTGTGGTTTCTTCCCTCCTCTCTCACTCTGTTGATGTCCCTGGGGATTGTCTCTGTGTCTGCATTTTCTTTTACTTGCTATTCCTTACTATTGTAAAATAATTGTGTGCCCTTTTTTAACCATTTCTAGTGCTGAAATCTCATCAACCCAAATCTCATCAACCTCTCTGCCCTACTACCCTTTGCATCTCAGTCGCTGCCCTCACTTCTCTGGATTGCCATGCTCAGGTTTAGCTAATCTGGACTGACTGAAGAGGAAAGTTCTTCCTGAAGGAATCAGTGTGGGGTTTGCGGTTTGGGTTTGTTGTTTATTTCTCTTCTTTGTTGTATTGGTTTGCCTACCAGAATATTTGGACATATCCTGCCTAGTCATGTCTCCACAGTACAGAGACATCCTAGCTGATCCTCTCTGCTTGCAGTAATCTCTTGAAGCCTGAAATACATCAGTCTTTGAGCAAAACATATGCAGTTATCTGAATGCACTAGTGTACCCATGCCAACAAAGTGAATCCTCATGTGTCTTCTTCTGCCTTTAGTTTTATAGAAACAAGAAAGCTATGGCTAAGTCATGATTAAGAACTGAAGGATACATTTTTTAATTGAAGATTGGGTCTACCATGTATCCAGTGGGTTTTTAGTGTTGGGGTTTCTTTTGGACATGTTCTCCTTCTCTGTGCTTGGAGGTCAGTGGGCTTTTCAGTGAAAGGATGGTTTGGACAGAGCCTGGATTTTGAGGTGTTATCTGCAAGGGAGAAAGATGGAGGCTGGCTGTTCTGCAGGGCACGATGTTGACTGTAGGTGCTGGTGAGCTGTGTGAGTGATAGGGATTTGAGGGCATGGACCTGAAACATTCTGAGTTTTGGAGGGGCCAAGGAAACAAGCTAAAGCAACAACTGCATGTGATGTGCTAAATTATGAGGCCAGCAAAGAGAAGACAGAGAATGTCTGGGAAGCATGGGATGGACCAGAGAAGTGAAAGAACATGGAGGAGTCCTGTAAGCAGAAGAAATCTGATGCATTGGCTGGAGCAAGGTGGGAATAGATGTGGGAGGACCTTGAAGTCTCTCAGGATTTTTTGGAGAGGGACTGAAGTTAAGAACTTCGGTTTCTCACTGTGGACATCCGTGAAGCATTTGCCCATCTGGGAACTACTTTGGAAGATCCTCTTTAGCAGGTATAGACACATACAGCTCTTTCCACAGCATCCCATATTTTGTCCTTTCATTCAGAGTATCCAAGATCTGATCATCTTCTCTTTATTGTAGCAACTTCTACATGACCTCCTTTCTTGCATAAAAAAATACAGTCTCAAGAATTGATCTAGCTTGTTATTGAGGTGCATGCATCCCCTCCTGCCTTTTGCATAAGTTAATTTTGCTTTCAAACCTGTACAACATAGATCTTGTTCTGCATTATCTTCAGCCAGTCACTGCTTGGTGATATCTGATTACTTTTCTTCACTGTCCCATTCACACTATTTCAGTATGAGGAAAAGTCTGCCTTCAACTTCTCCACTATGTATTCTTCTTCAGATGCCTCCCATGGGATCCATCAATTTCAGTCCCTTCAAAATTATGGCATTGGGTTTTTTTCCTGACAGCACAAGCTCAAGACAGAGCAACCAACAATAGTTCCTTCTGATGGTTACATTCTGCATTATTAATATGTATTGCTTTACTTGCCCATTTGTATTGCAACTAACTCTTCATGCCAGCACATGATCCTCTCTGGATAAACAAATAGTCCCAGAATACACAAGGGAACTCAAAAGCCCTCATTAAAAAAAATGAAATGGTTGTTTTCAAAAGAATGAACCCAGCTAATTAGGTCCTGCAAAATTCAATTTTCTGAGCAAAGTTCTTCAGACCATTCATTTTTAAAATCACAGTACTTTATGTTATAAAATGTCTTAAGCCTTTGAATTTTCCCTTTAGCCACCATTAGGTCATATTTCAAATTCTTGGCGCTCTTATTTAACTCTTCAATAAGTTAAAATGTTATTAGGTGTACTTTGAGTCTGTAACACTTTCCCCAAATATACAATGCACATAAATCAAATAATCATCATATAATCATGAAGAAAATATATAACGTTCCAGACAGGTTTAGATCAAAGACTTGATGTCCTAGTGGAGACCAGTGATAAACGATGTTCCTCAGGGGTCAGTATTGGGACCAGCACTGTTTAACATCTTGTCAGCAACATGGACAGTGGGACTGAGTGCACCTTCAGCAAGACACCAGGCTGTGTAATGTGGCTGACACACTGGAGGGATGTTATCCAGAGGGACCTGGATACGCTTGAGACGTGGGCCTGTGTGAACCTCATGAAGTTCAACATGGCCAAGTGCAAAGTCTTGCACCTGGGTTGGAACAATCCCAAGTACAAATACAGGCTGAGTGGAGAATGGAATGAGATCAGCCTTGGGAAGGACTTGACGGTGTCAGTGGACGAGAAGCTCAGGTGGGCCTGTGTGAACCTCATGAAGTTCAACATGGCCAAGTGCAAAGTCTTGCACCTGGGTTGGAACAATCCCAAGTACAAATACAGGCTGAGTGGAGAATGGAATGAGATCAAGTGCAAAGTCTTGCACCTGGGTTGGAACAATCCCAAGTACAAATACAGGCTGAGTGGAGAATGGAATGAGATCAGCCTTGGGAAGGACTTGACGGTGTCAGTGGAAGCTCAGCATCAACTAACTCTTCATGCCAGCACATGATCCTCTCTGGATAAACAAACAGTCCCAGAATACACAAGGGAACTCAAAAGCCCTCATTAAAAAAAATGAAATGGTTGTTTTCAAAAGAATGAACCCAGCTAATTAGGTCCTGCAAAATTCAATTTTCTGAGCAAAGTTCTTCAGACCATTCATTTTTAAAATCACAGTACTTTATGTTATAAAATGTCTTAAGCCTTTGAATTTTCCCTTTAGCCACCATTAGGTCATATTTCAAATTCCTGGCGCTCTTATTTAACTCTTCAATAAGTTAAAATGTTATTAGGTGTACTTTGAGTCTGTAACACTTTCCCCAAATATACAATGCACATAAATCAAATAATCATCATATAATCATGAAGAAAATATATAACGTTCCAGACAGGTTTAGATCAAAGACTTGATGTCCTAGTGGAGACCAGTGATAAACGATGTTCCTCAGGGGTCAGTATTGGGACCAGCACTGTTTAACATCTTGTCAGCAACATGGACAGTGGGACTGAGTGCACCTTCAGCAAGACACCAGGCTGTGTAATGTGGCTGACACACTGGAGGGATGTTATCCAGAGGGACCTGGATACGCTTGAGACGTGGGCCTGTGTGAACCTCATGAAGTTCAACATGGCCAAGTGCAAAGTCTTGCACCTGGGTTGGAACAATCCCAAGTACAAATACAGGCTGAGTGGAGAATGGAATGAGATCAGCCTTGGGAAGGACTTGACGGTGTCGGTGGACGAGAAGCTCAACATGAGCCAGCAATGTGTGTTTGCAGACCAGAAAGCCAACTGTATCCTGGGCTACATGAAAAGAAGTGTGACCAGCAGGTTGCGGGAGATGATTCTCCCCCCTCTACTCTGCTCTTGTTACACCTCACCTGGAGAACTTTGTCCAGCTTTGGGACCCCCAACACAAGAAGAATCTGGATCAGTTAGAGCAAGTGCAGAGGAGGGGCCACAAAGATGATCAAAGGGCTGCAGCATCTCCACTATGAAGACAAACTGAGAGAGTTGGGAATGTTCAGTCTAGAGAAAAGAAGGCTCCAGAAACACCTTTCAGCAGCCTTGCACTTGTTTGCAACCGCAATGCATGGGAACTCTGGGTTCTAAGGATGCCAGAGATATGTTCCTTTTTAAAGAGTACTTCTCCCCTTCCACTGCAGCTGTATTCTGTGTTATATGTGTATGACCCAGTGCAAAGCCAATGCCATCATCACCAGAACAGCACATGGAGAAAATGAAAAATAAATTAATCCTCTGCCTCTAGCAATTCAGATTTCTCCACAAAGGAGTTATTTCTAGTGCTTTCTCTGTGTTTAACATAAGTACCACGACTACTATCACCAATGAGCAAATACTCCAGCAGCACTTGGAGCAAGGGAAAAAGGGTGGCACTAGTCCAATGGTCACATTTCCAGCAAACACACCCAGATGAGAGCATCTGAAACCAGCTGGAACATCCAGTTAGTGTTCAGATCACCTCACAGGGTGTCATAAGTGGCTTCTTCACTGTGCACAAAAGTAGAGACACATCCAAAGTATTTGGGAATTCAGGTCACATTTCTGCCATGCCACTTAATATCATAATTTACATGGAGTTCCTTTGATCAGGTCAAGCATGGCAGGTACTGGAGGTTTCCATATATTTATTTTTTTCTACAAAACACAGGCTTTTTTTCCTTTTTTCCAGAATCCAGCCAGATGAAGACTTCCCTCTTCAGATTTTAATTCCTCGTGCTGGGGAGCTGAGACTGGTCAGCTGTGCTTACAAGCATAGATGAAAAGGACAGAGTATGTGGGAACCCTCTACATCAGTAGGAGCACTTCATGCAGATAGAGCAGGACCAAAGCAGACACAATATAACAAATACATCTCTGCTCTGCTTCGTTTCCTATTTCCACACATCCTTTACCCAGTTCCAACCCTTTTTATTTCACATCCTTAAGGATACATGAGAGGATGCAGTGACATAGCATGATTTGTGTGACCTTGTTGATAAGGAATGAAATAGGACCTCCATTGGCCCATGCACACCCTCGTTTTCCAACAGCTCTGTAATCCTGGATCTTGGTGTGGTTGCAGTGTTTGCATGCTTAAAAGCTACATGAAACTGGGAAAACTGTCAGAGCACTCTATTGCATATTTAGTCACTCTAGTATCTGCAAGAAGCCTTCACCCATGCTTACTTACTGCGAAGATAAGAATGTTCTTTGTTTAGTTTCACCTGTCAAAGAACTTCAGGATCCTGACTTGTATACACAGACCTATACTAAATCATAATTCAGCCTGCTCTGTATTTAAATGCATTCATATTGACACACACATGTAAAACTACATTTACAACTCCAAGTCTATATTCGCTATATGTTATATATGTGCTGAACATATATTTAATGGAGATTTATTTTGAATGTTTGATAAACAAAGTTAAATTACCCAGTTTCTACATTAGAAAGGAGAAAAAAGAAAGGCAGAAAGAACAGGCAACTTGGCTATACTCACCTAAGAAAAAACTTTTATACTCGCCTTGATTTCAAGGCCAGATGGAACCAGTCATGATCCTTCAGGCTGATTTCCTGGCAAATGTCAACATTATGCTCATAACTCCAGGTCAAACTATTGAGTATGAATGCAGTGAAGCAGAAGGAGCATTCCTTGCATTGTCAGGGAGGCAGAAGATAGGCTCATCTAGGGTGAGCCATGGAGAAAAGGCAATAAAAACCCACATGACAACTGTGTTACTCAGAAAACAAGCAGAACCATGTAACCTGGCAGAGGTTTGCTCTGTACATGCTCCAAGCTCCAAACGACCAGCATAGAAGCAGCCAGCACATCTAAACCCCATATTTCCCTACCATACTATGAGCTTAGCTCCCCAGATAAGCTAAGTAGGAAAAGGTAAAAGTATGTAGGAATATGATGGGAACTTTGGGAAATTCAAGCCTAATGAAATAAAGACAGACCCAGTGAAGGCACTGAAAAGAAGCAAAACAACTCAAACCACAATTTTGAGAAGGTAATGGTAGGTAATTTATTTTTGTTTGGCTTGAGAAAAGTGATGATACAATGGGCTAGATTAAAGCATGGATGTCACAATAGACTTTTCCTGGATTCCCTTCTCAGTTACTGAAGTACCTAGAGGTGGACAAGTACCTTAAGCATTAGAGGACTCCTAAGCTGCAGGAGGTGGTGACCTGAGCTTACCTTCATCCGTGTCCTAGGATGAATTATCCACCTACTGGGCTTTTTCCTTACCTCCTCTGCAAAATCCCATGCCTCGTCTATCCTGAAATGATGTTTTCACTTCTTTTGGGGATGAAGGATGAAGGGAAGAATGAACTGTAACATATATCTGGGTGATACCTGCAAAGTGACCATTGATCAGTTTCTTAAAGAGAAAAAACCACTGTATCTTTGGTGCATCTAAGCAGTGTCATTTTCCAGCAAAGCCAGCAACTACGA
>NW_008690825.1:77897-90423 GCF_000695815.1 Acanthisitta chloris | reverse complement strand
GCTGAGGAACTTTTCATCTCTAAGTGCCAGCATTCTATGTCTAAATATTGCTTATGTAAAGACCGAACATAGTGTAAGCAGAGGATAAATATTCCATGCTCAGGGAATAGGAGGAGTTTATGTGGGGATTTTTAGTAATAGTTCATTAAGAAAAAGTGAATACAAGAAAAGCATGTTAGAGAGCAGACACGGAATTTGAAGTGAGGTAAGTGAAAGGCACATGATAATTTACTGCCTCATGCTGTGGAGTACCACATGGATGTCATCAGCATGTATGGTTAGTTTAGGCCATGGATGTGCTAATGATGGCTTATGGCAGCCCTGTCTGTTCATCCTCTCTTGCCTGTTGCCTTTCCCTGCTTTCAGACTATGCTGACAAAATGGTTCTTGCAGCAACGCAAGATCAGGTGAGGGGTCTGGATTTGCAAAATGCCTTCTTTTTCTTAAAGATAGAAATTACCAGGTTTTTGTTAAAGTTGTTTTCCTGACATATTTCACAGCCTTTCCCCACAAACAGCTGTCCTGGAAGAGCTGCAGGGCACTGTACTGCAGCTCAGAAACTTGGAGAAGAGCAGGGGATGGAATGAGATACAGAAATACCTCCGGCCATTTTTGCCACTGGGGACAAGACATTGCAGAGCTGCAGCCTTACATTCTGCTTCTAGCTTGGCTCAGACTCACAGCAGGACTCTGGGAAAGTTACTTGGCACCCCTGCACCTCAGTACCATCATTTCTTACATTGTAAAACGGAGTCACTAATGGTTACCCAACCTGGAGAGGATCTGAGCTGCACATGAGATGTTCTCAGTGAATGTGCATTGTCTATGCTGTATTGCACATGCAATAACTACACGGAAATTACATGCTCTTTCAAACATACCTGCACATACAACTCTTTTCCTACAGACATTTTTTTCATCTCAGAAACAGGCTTACAGCCAGAAGTGAACAGGACTACTTCTCTGGGAATATTGTTCAGTTGCTAATTTCACTACCGGAACTGTGTTGCTGCACAATCTGGCCTCCTTCCACAACTGCCTCTATTGAAAATAAAGGGGACTGATGAGCCTATGGATAATGGTAAACATATGGAACACAGGCAGTGCTATACATTAAAAGCCAGAACACATTAAAAGGTATTTTAGTTGTTGGCAGCATGAGATCAGTGTAGGAAACATCATCTAACAGAGAAATCTCATACCAAAAAGTTTCATACTCTGATGGAATTTGGCATTTTTCTTTCACTTTACAAAAAAATAAAATAAAAAATGACTAATTCAAAGTGAGGGCCAAACTGTTAAGTCTCAAATTAGTTTGTCATAACTGCAAAAATACTGGATCTTTGGTTTTGTTTATGTTGGAAAGTGTTTTCATTTCAGACTAGGTCACTTGATTTTCTTTTGAGTGTACAGGAGACCTTTGACTCCTCAGAGGACACAGGAGACGAATTGAGTAATGTGATGTCATTGCCTCATTGCCTTGCAGAGTTCTCATAACACTAAATATATTAGTCACTTGCCTTGCCAGTACCAAGAGGGTAGGAAAAAAAAAATCCAGCAAGACCATGGTATTATATAGATGGACAGCAATAATTGTTCCCTCTGATATATAGGACTTTCTCTCCATTATTTCCATACTTTTTTGTGAAGCCCATGAAAGCCATATTTCAGCTAGGTGATGTCTTCTCCTTGCTCTTTACATTTTATATACAAAACCACTGAAATTTTGTAATTGCTGACACATTAACATCCACTAAGTTAAATAGCTTAAAAAACTTGTCTTTTGCTTTTTACCTGGGCTGGAGAATGTTCAGTCTTGGGTAGATACAGGAGGGTAGATATTCAAGAAAAACATGTTATTAGGTGCTGCTGGGTTTTTCTCTTGGTGAGTGGGGGAGGTATGAACAAAGGAATGGTTATACTTAGCAAATACCTGTTCACACAGTGGCATGACCATCCATTTTTACAAGAAACTAGAAAAACTACATGATTTCTGTTTCTCTTTAGAAAGTCTATGTGTCAGATCCTTGTTCCAGTGAAATGCAATATTGGATTTCATACAGGCTCCATGTTCACACCAAATACTTATCTGTTGGGTAATGACAGCATATTCTCACATGGGATGGCAATAAATATGAAGATGCATAATTTTCCTCTCTTTAAGTTTTCATAGCTAGCATTCAGAAAAATAAGTAATCTTCCATAGTGACATTGAGATTACTCCAAGCAGGTTATTTTGATTGACTTTTGCTCCTGTTTTTAATGCCACTGGTTTTCTTGTGCAGGAGTTATTTTGGGGTTTATCACATATAATACAAAATTAGTAATGGAGATTGTGGAAAGTGTGCTGGGATACATCTACTAGTACAGAAAACATTTTTTAAAGCTCAGAGGCTTGTGACAATTTGTGGATGACAGAAGACAACCTTAATGCATAATTAGCCATTTGCTAATTCTGAAATCAATTCAATATATCAGGAATTTTTTTAGGGATGCTTGAGGGAAAGAAACCAGGTATGCAAACTGTTGTCCAATGCATAAATTATGGTTATAAGATCCCAGTTTCTGACAGGCTTAGAAGTTAAATATAAGGTTGGTCAACCCTTCTCAAAATCTCTCCCACATAAATCAGCTTGAAGCACTACTTCGATTTTACTAAGTGACTAGTGGAAAAATACCTTCAAAACCCCCTATGATTGAAAGCCTTATACTGGCTCTCTCAGTACTCCAGTGTCTGTGCTTAAGTGAGAAGTGACATGGTTTAACCCAACTATGACTGCACTCAGAGGTATGTGTTGTTCAGAATAGCCAATTCTTAGATACTTAAACCAATGAGGGATTAACTCCTTCAGCTGGAGCTAGTGCCTCCTCCACCCAAAACTAGAAAGCAAAACAAGCCTCCCCACCCTTATGGCTCTCATATCTGAAGCTGAAGTCATGCAAAAATGTGTTCATAGGAAAGATAATGCTCATAAGTAATTGGTCATAGAACAGATGGGATTAGATTAAAGGGAAAGGTGGAAATGAACTCCTCCTTTCTTTCCTCAAATCCTAAAATCTCATTCTTTTTTAAACAAACTATGTTCATTGCAGCCTACTTAGTCTACATAACCCTACATATTTTACACAATGTGGTGTCAAGACTTTGCAAAATAAACCAGAGGTTTGACAGAAGGATGTTAGTATAGGTGCAATAATTTTCTGCGGTCCGTAAAGTGAAGTTAATGTTTTTGCTGAGCACTTCCAGCTTTCTCAGTTTTCCCCCATATGTCAGATGTCCCAGTCCCTTGGCCATCTTTGTGACAGAGCTTCATCCAGTTAATCAGTATCTCTTTCATATGGGGAAACCCAGAACCAGACCTGGCACTCCTGATCTCTCTCACAAAGGCTGAGTAGAGGGGAATGAGGGAATGAATCACCTCCTTCAACTGCTGATAATGCTTCTCTCTGCATGGCCCACTATGCTGTTGGTTTTTGCCACAAGGGAACACTGCTGGGTTATATTGCTGGCACAGTGCTGTCCCTCAGGACCTCCAGATCTTTTTCTGCAAATTTGCTTTCCAACCAGTTGACCCCCAGCCTCTCCTCATGCATGGGGTTGTTCTTCCCCAAGGCCATGATTTGCATTTGCTCCAATCTGCTGAGATCCCCCTGGACAACAGCACAAACCTCTGTTCTATCGATGACTCCTCACAATTATTTAACTTCATCAAACTTGCTGAAGAAGTTCTCTGTCCCACCATCCAGGTCATTAATGAACAAGATACTATGCTGGCCCCAGTATCAACCCTTAGTGGCCTCCAACTGGACTCTGTGCCACTGTTCACCAGTCCCTTGAACTAAGCCATTCAGACAGTTCTCAATCCCTCTCACTGACCACTTAGGCTGCACTTCATCCTCCCTGTTGGTGAGAATATTATGAAAGACTGTGTCAACAGCCTTTTTAGAATCACTCTCTTTCCTTATCTATCGAACTGGTCAAATTAGCACAGAAGGTTGGTCAAGCATGATTTGTCCATTGTATAGCAATGCTTATGTTACCAATAACCTTTTCATCCTCAATATTTTAGAAACATTTCCAATGTTATTTGTTCCATCCTTTCTCTGACATACAGGTGAGACTGACTGGCCTCACACCCTACATCCTCTTTTTTGCCTTTCTGGAAGATGGCAGTGACATCCTTTATTCCCTTCCTCTTCCCTTCCCTTCCTCTTCCATTTACTATAATCTTGCCAAAATGATTGAGAGTGGCCTCATGATGACATTAGTCAGTTCCCTCAGCACTTGTGCACGCATCCCTTTGGGCACCATGGACTAGTGTAAGTTCAATTTGTTCATCAATCTGATCTTCCTCTACCAAGAAGGTTACTCTTATTCATCTGGAAATTTGTCCCTTAAAAATGCCCTATCTAAAATCACAGAATATGGGCCTAGACCTTCTCCTGGTAATTTAAATGAAGTTTTTCAAATCACCTTCAAGGAAGGAACATAGGAACATGTGGCTATATGATACATAGTGTGTGCTACAATCTACAGATTTTTATCCAGGAATAATGCTTCCAGACTTACATCATGCTATGAAAAGACTAAAAAAAGATCTACCTTTGTTTTGTGCTTGAATACTTGTGCAAAAGCCTCTTTGCTGCTCAGCATCTCCCTGTGCTCATCTCAGCTATCCATCTTGTGTTGAGGTGCTTTCCAAGGAAGTCTATGCCTGTAGTCCAGACTTAAATTGCAGAGGCAGCTGTGCAAAGTCAGCTTTGGGCCTTACCAATTCCTTCCTGCCATTCTCTTCTCAAACATAATTTTGATGTTATTACAAGGTGTGCTCTGCTCTGGGACATTGCAGGGAATGCTGTTCACTGGCTTCACCCTAGCCCACAGGCTAATACCTCCTTGTTAATCTTCCCTGGTATGTGATCTTTTCAATTAACACTAGCATGGCACAGATGTCAGATATCCTTCCTCCAGGATTATTGTTAGGTATAATGTGCTCATATGGCCAACAAGGGGCAGATGCCATGAGCTGAGGAAATATTCCAGAGACATTTGGCCCAAATCCAGCCCTTTATTTAGGTTTCTTAACTCCCTCAGAAGTTAGGAATGTAGGTAAGTCTAATCCTGGGGTTCCAGTATATCAAAGGGCCAGCTCTCAGAAGAATCCATAGTCTTGGTGCCCTTCCCACTTCCTGTTGCTAGATTCAAGAAACAACCAATGCTGGCAGAGGGACTCATTCCAGCTCATTGGCTATGACCTACCTGTAGTGAGCCACTAAGCTATGAACAGATGAATCACTGAGATTGCTAAATAATGAAATCACTGACCTTAGAGAGAGGCTCCAGATGGCTCAGAAAGCAATTGGCACATTCTGGGTTGCCAGGAGCACGTCATCCAGGTGCCCTGTTCCATATGTTGCTGGCTCCCAGCTGAATGTCAAACCCAGTGCTTTACTCTTGCTTTTTAAATCCTTGTGCAGAACCACTCAAAGCTGTTAAAAGAGCTGTTTCATTCATATTTTCTGCTTTATTAAATTGACTGAGTGTAGGAGTGATCCATTGTCCATTTAAACATTCTCATCCCTCTGCAATTCATCTAGAAATATGTATCGTATGAGTGAAAGCAAAAGCCTCCAAGGATGAGATGAGCTGATGGGATGCCTAACCCTGAGTTCTGTGCAGCCTGAGAGCAGAGCAGGAGAGCAGTCCAGTTCACAGGCCAATGCAGCTTTTGGCATCCCAGACTCTACTCCATTCAGTGTTTCCCAGAATCCCTTGCTGGAGTTGTGTTTGTTGGCTGCCCTGGAAGGTGCTATAATTCTGTACAGCAAACAGCAGATGTGAGTGGTCATACAGCATCCTGTGGACCACAGCCTTTCCTGAAGTCTTATAAATGTCAGCTGTCTGAACCCATTTTAGGGGCAATTTTGAAAAAAATCAGTGGTGACTTCTGTGTACATTATTTAGGTCATTATTTATCACAATTACATGGTTCTACCAATGGATAAAATAATGTGTCATTATGTTGCAAAATGCTGTAAATGATTCTCAGTTCAGCCATTTGAGCTTTGCTCATTTTCTTAGGTTTTATCTGTGTTATATTGCATATTTCTATTGTGACAGGAAAATGTTTTATCTTCTAGTTCCCAAAGCAAAACCAAGCACTGCATCCCCTAATGTGTTTTGTTTGGGCCACGGGATAGGGGTCACCAGCCAGCTTTGGTTGAGGAGGTCATGGGCCAGATTTGTTGCACAAGAATACATTGAAATTCAAAATTATTCTACTGAGGTCTGTGGCATTTCACCACTGTAATAATGCAAAATTGGACCTTTCATGTCCTCTTTGCAGGACATGGAGAAAGTGCTCTGCTCCCCGGTCTTGGGTGCAGGTTGTTTTTTGAGCTACGAGGAGGTCACATGCAGAAGGTTCCTGTGGCTCAAGAGCTCTCCTCCATCTCTGACATCAGCATGGCCAAGAAGGTGAGTGCTACTGGGGTAAACAATTACCAAAGGGAATTGCAGTTCATGGAAAGATCTAAGCTCATGGATAAAAGCTGTGCTATTAGAGAAAAAGCCTGCTTTCCTTCCAAAGTACTAGGTAAAGAGAAGGGTCTGATGCAAAGAAAATAAGAAAGGCTCAAATATCCATGAGTAGTGGGACAAAAAACAGACAGCAGCTTTATACCTATGTCAGTCATTTTATTTTGGTCAAACATTTTTCTTACAAGAGGCAGTTGTAGAAATCAATAGAAAGAAGAAAGTTTCCTTTTGTCTGAGGATTCCTGTCTCTCTCCAAGATAAAAACTCTGGCCACAGACCTAGAAAGTTAAACAGACTAGCTGGGAAATACAGAAACAGTTGGGTGAAGGCTCTCCCAAGCATCTCCTATATTACTTTGGAGAGATTATCTATGCCCAGAGTCAAGACTGGATGGAAAAATTAATTTTAACTGTGTGTATCCATCCCAGACACTTTAACAAGGGCTCAAAGCACAAGCATAATATTATCCTGTTGGCAGGTTCCTACCCAAATTAAGTCCTTCAAACTCCATCTCCATTTCCTTCAGTCATTATATGAATTTGAAGACCAGAATCCAAGATCTTCTCTTAAAGTGGCCAGTGGAGATGTATTTAAAGAATGAGATGCTAGATAGAGGTTTTCAAATTGATACCACAAAAATCACCTCTGTCTTTGTCTGAAAAGGCAGAGGTTGGGTTTCAGTCTATTCCCACATTTTACTGTATTTCATAGCCATTCTGGCCTGCCTTTGCACCCATTAGCACTACTCCAATTAACACCTTTTTTTCTCGTGTCAGCATTTATGATCATGGATTGGAGTTTTCCTCCCATCAGTTGATGCATAGAGACATAACAAGAGTTTGGTTATTAATGCTGCTGAAAAAAATTGGAGAATCATCGTGTGAGCAGTTGCAAAGTATGTATTTCCTCCTTTCCCATACTCAAGAGATAAAAGTAAAAGTAGAAATAGAAGACAGGGAAACGTAATTCAGATAGGCCTATCCATCTCATGAGGGAGTGTGTAGGAGGAAACCGAGCTATGGAAGGGCCTGGGTTTTAAGAGGCTTGCATGAAAACCAGCACTATTGTAAACTGATAGAGGTGTAGAGATAACACACAGCTATGAATTATAAGTGTTGAGACTTATCAAGTTAAGGTGAATAAGATGTTCATTTTCCAAATTATCAGTCTATTCCCTTCTGTGAGACATTTGCTGGTAACAGATATCAGTTCTTTCTAAAAAATGCCCTGCAACAAACTGCTAAAGAAGACATCATCAAGAAAAAATTTTTGGGCGAATTTTGTCTTATCCTTGGATAGAGAATGAATGCTGTGGTTGCTTAAAAATAATCTCAAAATAAATAAGTTGTTGTATGAGAAAAGGTTCTCATGTCAATGCTTCTTTCCAGGCCAACACAAATCCACACACATTGTTTTTATCATATAACAAGATATCTTAGATCCAGACTAGGAATTCTCCCTTTTTATACCCATTTATTGAAATCAAGGCACAGTTAGGGCAGCTGGTTACTTTTGTTTCAGAAAAATTTAAGACACATTAACTTGGGGGCAATCAGAAAATCACTGTTATGGCCATGACCTTAATGTCTGAGGCTCATTCTGAGTAAGACAAAGCATCAACTGATGTTGAAGACTTGAATTAAGAGTCTTCAGTTCATGACTTGTTTACCTGTCTGATTTAGAGGAGCCTAGTTTTGACAATCCACCATTCTGGAAAGTTGGGCCTTCCCACTCTGGAGAGCTAATAATTTTTCAAAATGCTGATTTTTATTGGACTAGCATGACATTCAGTGGTGAAGTCTTAAAACTTCTACTGGAGTCTTCTACAATGAAAAAGAATATGTAAATGTTCTCTTTCCTCAGCATAACTATAACAATTGTACCAGATCCACTTGAATTTCACCTTCTCTTGTGTATTGGCAGCAAAGACAGCATTTTTTTTCTGTCATGTACTATCCTCTGCAATTATTTTGCATTCTTGAATGTTAGGATGGAGACAGATGGAGTTTGTAGCACATTTGAATGTCACCAGATTCAGTCTATTTCAGAACAAGCATGGGGAAAGGAACAAGGGGCTTTCACAATTAGGTCCATCAGGAAGTCTGATGCTAGCACCTCGTTTCTCCTGCATTTCTGAGGTGATACCAGAGTGTAAGGACAGTGGCACTCAATATTAGGCCTATGCCAATAAAAGCTGCATAAATCAATAAAATCTTCAGCTAACAGGATAATAAAGATTCATAGACAATTCATCCCTAGGAAGAAAAGTTAGTGTAGAATAATATCAAACGAGTGAGGGCCAGTTTGAGGCAGAGGAAACAGCTTGTTGTTGCTTCCAGCTTGAATAAGACAGAAGGTCATAAATTAGTTTTGCTTCTTCTACCTCTGTTGCCTATGCCACAGCCCTTTAAAGCCAAGCTGGCTGCCTGAGAGTATACATAAGGAGGCAAATACTGCTGGAGAGGAAGATAAATTTTCTAACTCCCCATCCTTCACTTCCCCTGGCAGCAGGCAGTACCATGAGCTAATTCTTCAGAGCTCTCCTGCTGCTTCTCTGTTCTAGGACTAGTCCTTTTCCTTCCCACCCCTCATAATTTAATGGAGTTAAGTGGTCAATTCTTACCTGAACAACCCCCTATCCACAGGGCAATAACAATCTGGTGACATTTGCACTACTAAAATACCTTGAGCTGTCTTTGCACTCAAGAGTTTCAATGTGTCCCATTTTACAATAACTGAAAAGTTCATGAGAGAAGCAGAGCTTTATCTATGACTTTTCTATAGTGGCCAAAGTCGTAGTGTCATAGAATAGTTAAGTTTGGAAGAAATTTCAGGACATCATTTGGTCTAAACCCCTGCTCAGACTCTGAGGTTAGGTCCAATTCCAAAGTTGGATGAGGTTGTTTCAAGTCAGAGTTTTAAATATATTTAAGAGGATATTGGGCAAACCTTTGCATTGTTTTACCACTCTCAGTGTGAACAAATTCACCTAATATCTAGTGGAAATTTGCCATATTACAACTCATGCCCATTGCCTCTCAGCCTTTTGCTGGGGACTGCTGAAACAAGTCTAACTCTGTCCATCAGTAGGTCATTGCAGATCACCATCTTCACTTCCTAAGGCCAAACACATCTAGGTCTGTCAGCTTCTCATAACACTCCTAGTAACAACACCTTTGACAAATCATTATCTGCCTGTCTAAGGGTCTGTTATGTTTTGGAGAACAGGAGTCAGAAGAACAACTGGGGAAAAGGTTTCCTTTCTATGGGGTTTGACTGGATTTTTTTCTTTTTTTTAAAAATGTAATTCTCATTGATTTAGACAGGGAGAAGGAAATCAGAGTTTGAAGTTATTCTTCAGGCAAGTTTTTCTTACATAGATGTGTTTTATGCTATCCTTTCCTGTAGCCATTCTATGCCTTGTGGCAAAGCAAATGAGTAAGTTGACCTCATGTTAAACTTGTTTCTGGAATTCACCGATTATGGAGCAGAAAATGTTCATGAGTACAATACAAATCCCAGCAAACTCTGCAAGCACAAGTTTCACAGGTGATGTTCCACCTCAGGAAAGGGAGGAAGGCTTTCACAAAGGGCTGAATAAATCTTTCAATGTTGACTGGAAAAAAAAAAGGATAATTCAAATAAAAAGAATAAGCTATTAACAGAAACCTTCAGGATTTTAGCTCACTTTGAGAGCTATAAGAAAAAGTTGAAATTATTCCAACACAGTGTATTTTCTGGGAAAATGCATTTCAGGATTATGAAACATCAACATCCCTCCCTTGCTTTTTTCTACAGCACTGACTGCTAGAATGAAGGGATGCAAAGCTGAGAGATGCTATGGGGTATTGACTCCAGACACAGAACTGCTACCACTCATCAGCCCAGCTGGGAAAAGAGGAGGTGACTGAGGCAGGCTGGACCAGAAGGAGGCAGCAGCCAGGTGACAATAACTGGGCAAATAGTGTCATAATGCACCCACTCTGGACAAAGGAAAATGGCTTGTGACAGAGAAAAATCCTCAAGTTTCCCTTTTGCTTCCTGAGAGTGAGGAATGGATAAAAAGACAGACTGTCAGAGTCCAGGCAAGCAGAGAAGGAGCCCTGTGTGGGAAGTGGACACTGGCAGCAGCCCCAGGGCCACCAGTGAGCCAGGGGATGGAAGATGATTTCAGTTGTATGGATGGGGTGGTGTCTGCCTCTGCTACAAAGGGAGGCAATAAATTGAGAAAAGGAATACTGTACATGGGAACATACACCATATAAATCCACACACGGTGTACATGTGAGGGTTTTCTTAACGTTCCATCATATTAGAGCCAAATGTTGCTGCAACATCCAGTGTGCCCAGTACTGGGACCTGCAGCTGCTTTTCATGCACAACTTCTGCCAGTAGAGACTGAGTCACGTTCAGAACCAATGTGTGAAGTGCTGTGCATAAGATCAGCTTTGGTCACATTCAAGCAGTCTTAAACCCACTTGCATTACATCTAATAATGTGCAAACCAGGAGTAAGCTGGCCCAGTGTGTGATCCAGGCATTCTGAAAGACTTCCTGTTGGAGGGTGCTTTACATTTACACATGGTGGGGTACTTGAATTGAAACTTTTTGGGGTTTTATGTAACCAATTTATATCAGTTTAGTTTCAGTCCCTTTGCTCCAATCTTTGCAAGTAAATTGAGTGTGGTATAATGAGACCAGAATCTCTCACTGTGTAAATTATGGGTGGGTGCAGCTGGTACTGTCTTCACCTCAGTTTTTAATATAGCTTCTTCAGTTAGCTATTGGAAACAGTGTTTTCCCTATGCTTGTTAGCATAAGAAGCCTTACGTCCTCATCCCTCTCCTCTTGCAGATGCTGCTAAAATTTCCACGCTCAGAAAATTTTGGAAGTGTGTCTGGCCAGGAGGAAATCTTGCATCTCCTTGGGGCTGCTTTTCAAAGGCTTTCACCACAGCCGGAAGGAAAACCTTATATGTGAAAATAAAGCTTGGACATCCCAATTTCTTTTATTCTGAACATCAAAATGAAGTAAGTGTTGTGCTCTGTAGGTGTCCATGAGTTCACAGAAATATTTCTTTCTCAGGAAAATGTAGTGGAATTAAAAAGCCAAATAATCCCACACAAGAAACCCATCCCTCACCTCTATGAGTTGCAAGCTTTAAAAAGTGCAAAACAGAGCAGGGCCTTTTCAGGGTTCACACTGAGGAGTTGTTGAAATGTGTAACCAAGCATGACTAATGACTACTGGGGTATTTGCATGAATTCTGTTAGCAAGCATCAAGCATATGAAACCATATCATTTGAGGGGAAATATAGCCAGCACATGCAGGAACACAGGCAAAAGTTAAAAGGCTCATGTGGTGGAGGACAATCACAGCAACACAACCAGTGCCTCCTGGCGCTGAGCAGCTGCTCAGTTGCATCTAGTGAGAGGGATGAAACATTCACCTGCTAGAACTGATGTTCATTAATTAGAAACCAAGGAGTAGTAAAAAGCAGATAATCAATACTTTGCATTAATGTTACCTGTAAATTACAAAATGAGTATTTGGCAGTGTCGTGGTTTAACCCCAGCTAGCAACAAAGAGCCACACAGCCACTCACACACCACTGGGATGGGGGAGAGAATTGGAAGAGTAAAAGCTAGAAAAACTCATGGATTGAGACAAGGTTTAATAGAGAGAGAGAGCAAAACCTGCACACACAAGCAAAGCAAAACAAGGAGTTATTTCACTGCTTCCCATGGGCAGGAGGTGTTCAGCACCTCCAGGAGAGCAGGGACCATCACATGGAACAGTGACTTGGGAAGACAAACACCATCGCTGCAAATGTCCTCCCCTTCCTCCTTCTTCCTCCCACCTTATATACTGACTATGATGTCCTATGGTGTGGAATGTCCCTCTGGTCAGTTTGGGTCACCTGTCCCAGCTGTGTCTCCTCCCAGTCTCCCATGCATCCCCAACTCCCTTGCCAGTGTGGCAGTATGG
>NW_008690825.1:77067-77870 GCF_000695815.1 Acanthisitta chloris | reverse complement strand
ACTCCACTTCAGCCCAAACCAGCATAGGCAGTAACCTGCATTATAAGAGTTATTTATTCCATTTGAAGATAATATAGTTCATCAAAAAGTAGTCAGGATGCATTGCTCAGTGCTCCAATCTGCCCTCTACCCTAAGCACTATGCACCACAAAACATACATTCCAGGCACTCCTGAAGCTTTCATGCCCTGAGCAGCTCTGTGACACCTTATGTCTGGTTGGAGTTAAGTGATAAGAGAGGTGCTCAGACACTGCTGTGGGCTGAACTCAGTCACAGAGGCATCTGTAGAGAGCTGCTAGGAGGAAACTGTGAGGTTTTTGCTCCTCTCTATAGTGTATGTATGTATGTTCATCAACTCACATCTGCATGACTCTCAGACTGTGCTGCACCCATCTTTCTGTGCTTTCCCAAGGACATGAGACAGATGATTTTTGGGGCTGCTTGTCACTGGTGGTAAGAGCTGGAGGTACCAATCAGCAGGGAATGGAGGAAGCAAGGAGTGGCTTTCTGGGGACACCTGTCTGTCTCCAGCAGTGGCAGAGGTGCTGAGATAGATGGTTCATAGACAGGTCCTGCCCAAAGAGGCCTCACAAGGAACCTGAGCTGAGCTATACCAGGCACCACAAGCACTGCACCTCCTTCCTTATGCTGTGCTGTGCTGCCTTCAGAAAATGTTGTCTGAAGGAAAGTTTCCAGCAAGCAGAGGCTGTCCAGGAGTGCCTGTAGTCTTGCAGTTGTGTCTGACTTGCAGTTGCATGAAAACACTCAGCTGAGAAGGGCTCAGCCTAACCCCAAGCCATGGG
>NW_008690825.1:20997-77032 GCF_000695815.1 Acanthisitta chloris | reverse complement strand
TTTCCCTCACCATTCTTCTTCTCAGGAAAGGGATGCAGCTTTCCATCCTACAGATGCTGGATCCTCAGCATCAGTGTCATTCTGCCTTCAGACCTGAGTGAGGGGGAGGAGAAGCCTGCACAGTGGGAACAGGAGAGATGGAATTTTGCTGGTAGGAGCTGGCAGGGGTACATGGCCATGCACAGCACTGGCTCACCTTGCCCTCCCTGGTATGGGTACTGCCCAGAGGATGTGTGACTGCCTCCATCTGTCCCTCTCTCCAGCTGCCATCTGTCCCTGTGTGGCCAGCAGTGCTCTGGGAATAGCGGATTGCTTCCCATTCCTCTACTTGTCAATAGCAGTGCCCAGCTAAAGAAGCACAAGGCTCTTTTTCTCATGACAACTTCAGACAAGAAGGGTCAGAAGCGCTCTGGGTTTATGAAAGAAAAAGATTCACAATTAAACCCTCTTTTTTTTCCATTATTTTGCCTGTTATCAGTGAGAAACATAGGCCAAAGGCTCTGCATATTCATACAGAATCATCAGTGGTGAATGAAAGTCTACTGCCTTAAAGGCATTGTTTTACTGGGCTGCAGTATGCACCCACCAGCATCTCCAAGTGTCTCTCAGGGTTTCCTCTGCTCCCATTTACCCTCCTGTCCTGTTCAAAATTTCAGTGTAGTAACCATACAGGAAGGGGAGGGCAGGCCAGGGGCCATTTTTAGGCTGAATGTGATACCTCTGAATCTATTACAGTGACCACAGAAAGGCAATGCACAGCAATGGCTCTTCCCAGAATCTGAAATCCAGTTCCTGTTGCCTTCCCACATCGTCAGCTGGGAGACATCAATGCCCACACTGGGGGGACAAGGGGAAGGGAGGTACATATTGCCTGTCAAAGACCTCCAGTCCAAGGGCACCATGGTATTGCCACACTTATTAGACATCCGGATCTAGAACTGGGTGACTGAGGTGCCCTCAGTATGCCCATGGTCCCAACCCAGGATATGTGGAATAATCTATGTAATTATATTCCCCTTAGTGCTTCAGAGAAGTCCCAGCGACTGTAATACATGCTAACTTAATCTTAGCCACAGAAAAATGTGTTTCTAATTTACAAATTCGGCAATTTTTCAATAAAAGTTGTTGCACTTTGTCTGATCTATTCTCAAAATACGGAAGTGCTTGAAGCATGACCACCTGCAATAACAGATTACTGTTCCCTAAAATATTGCCATACACCTACAATGTGGAGGCGTAAAGCTTCTCTAAAAAAGATCTTTGTTATTTTTTCTAAAAGAAAGAAACGATCCCAAAGTAAAGCTGGTTTTCAGCAGCCTCTCTGCTCCCCAATGCAACTGGCATCAAAGTCTAATGAAAACCTGTTTGCGGACACTGGATCTGGTCCAAGGTACACTATTGGCATATTCTAGACCCCTTGGGACATGACTCATATAAAAAACACAAGGCTGTCATCAGATGGCTGGTGGCTCAAATAAATCAAATTTACTTTGAAAATTGAGGCATACCAAAATTTTATTAGGTGAAACTTTGGCATTTCTTATAGCCAACTTGCACATATATATTTTTATTACTTACAGCAGTTTAAAAGTATGCTACCAATCATATGCAAAACAAGACGTGATTGCAAATGTACATTTTTTACTGGGTGGCAGGAGGAACTGTGTTGTTTTCTTTTAAAAGCCCTAAATAGTGCTGCATGTTTGTTAAAGGTGGCACAGCAGAATGGGCCTCTGTTTATTTTCCTGCGAGTGGCTGGGCACATATCCTCTCTTTGTGGTCTCAAGCCCTGACTTCAAAGAGCAGCTTCTCCTGCAGAATAATTGCCCACTAAAGCTATCAGCTGCAATACAAAAATTACATATAATATTTGCAATGTATGTTTACAAGAAACAGCTGTAAATGCTGCTGAAGTCCCTCAATGGTCGAGGAGGGACCTGATCTTCAGGCTTGGAAGGGCCTAGCCTATGTAAGCCCCATGCAGAGGCAGAGCCCAGTGTTGCTGTGAGACTGTGTAGAGACCCTCTGCCCTGCACAGGAACTTCCACCTGAGTATGAGGAAGAGCTTCTTTACTGTGCAGATGACCAAGTACCAGAACAGATTGCTCAGGGAGATTGTGGAGTCTCTCTCACTGGAGATATCCAAAACCTGCCTGGATGCAATCCTGCACAATGTGCTCTAGGATGACCCTGCTTGAGCAGGGAGGTTGGATCAAATGATCCACTGTGGTCCCTTCCAACCTTACCCATTCTGTGATTCCTTCACCCACACCCACAGAGGCTCATTGCTTACTTCAACACCAAAGGCACTATCAAACATGGCAAACCAAAGGTCTGAGTCCTCTAATCCTGCAGCAAATGAATTAAAATCAAGGCAAAGGCTGTATTTTGGAGAGGAGTACATGCTTTTGGAACTGATGATAGAAGTCAAATGCCTGAATTAAAGGAAAATACATTAATATTTTAAAAATCTCTCAGTAGACAGAAGAGCCAAACTCCCACTGACATTTCTAAACTTCATTTATCCAAGAGCACAGCCAGATAGCTTCTGCTATAAAAGGAGTAGAAAGCTGCAGATTTAGCCTAGTTTTCCCTCAAACTACAATGACAGTCTATGGGAATATATTCAGATATAGTCTGAGAAGGATGCTGGCTCTGCTCCAAAATAACTTAATTCACTGTGCAAACACAAAGAAGGGAAAAATAATGGCACTGTAGATAAAACCCACAAGATTGCTGTATCTGACAGTGTGCTGCTTTGGGACAAAAATATTCTTGGCCAAATGCTGATACCCCTGTCACAGAAAAACAAGCCACTGAGGTACTCAGGGGCTGGTTCCTGGGGAGTGCTGCAGTCTGGTTCTCCATCTTGCTGGGTATAAGGGCTGCTTGCTTAGAGGAGTTCTCCCTCAAGGCAGGTGCTTCTCTATGTGGTGTGCTTCTTCCTGGGAAAGCACAAAGGGTAAATCAAAACAGAATTTGGGTCTGAATATGAAACACCACAAACCTTAATAAATGTAGTATTTGGTGGTAAAGAGGTGCATTTATAAGGAAGTGCAAAAGCACCACCTTGGTGGTGTGGGCTGAGCCCTGCCAGGAGTGCTAGGCAGAGGATGTGATTCTTATAGACCCTCAGGATCATTGTCATTCTCCTTCCTTGAAGTAAAAGGCAAAAAAGTCTCTTTTACTTCTACAGGAAGAGCAAGGCCAGGGCTGAGCTTGCTGCCTCCAAAGTGTGTCATGGTGGACCGACTGACCAGTTCTTCCAGAAATCAGGAAACCTGTCCATTTTCCATTTTGGCAGCCAAAGTAATGTTTTATGAAGCTGACAAAAGTCACCTTTGATATACAGCATTTACAGCGAATTTAAAGCATGCATCTTCATGAAGCAACACCCTCCCTTTACATATTCTTAATACAATGGGCTGTGAAGGTTCTTCCAATGAAAATGTGAGGCCTGATCCAAAGCATTTGAAGAAACAATTCCTTTGGTGTTAGTGGCCTTTCTCCCTAGCCCTTAATTCTATTTGTTGCCGGGTGTGTTTGTTTAGTCTGGGAGTGGACGTAATGGCACTCCATAGACTTGAGAAATTTCTGCAAAATTCAGGCTTCTTCTCTTATCATGAATGAATAGACACATACTTCCTCTTGAAATAACAGAAAACTGGGTCATTAAGAGACACATCAGCAGTATTCAGTCACTCAAATGCAGTGTTGTGACTTAAAATTTAACCCCACAGATATCTGTTCAGTGTCCAGGAAAAAAAAAGGAAAAAAGCAACAAAAATGATATAAACTTGCAAGTGAAGGAGAAATAAATTCTAGTAGCCTGTGGGTCTCTTGAGATAATCTCTTGTCACTTCAAGCCACTGCTCAAATATTTTCCAGTATTAGTGTTCTCTATCTCTTTGTTTTGGCTGTTCTATATATTTCCACGGTTTTCTTTACCATAAACAAAAAAATCATCAGGTCATAAAATTTTTCTACAATTTAATGAAAAAAATAATCTTTACTGTCTGCACAATTTACATTTGGCCTACTTTTCCATATGCATCAGGATGCAGACTTTGATTACATGATCACACAGTATTTTTCCCCACAGGATTACAATATTTTCATTTGCAAGATAACTTTGTTCCCAAGTCCCTAAGTTTTGATTGATTGACTCTGAGACTGGGAAAAAAAGCTGCAGCTGAAAAAGGGAAATTTCTCCTTATTACCTAACTACCCCAGGATCTATTGCTCAGATTTCACCTTCCAGCCATGACTTCCTTTCCAGCCCACATCCAATTCTCCCTTCTAAATCCTCTTCTGATCTATCCTTTCTTCCTTGTTTCCACCTCTCAGACTATGCCTCTTGCCTAAGTAGTCCCACATTTCCTTTCCACTTGCAAGTGATCCTACAGGAAACATCTTGCTGCCATAATGCATCTCTTTTCTTTCCACTCAGCTTTGCTTTCGTTCTGTGCTAGCTTCAGATCAGAGAACTTCCTCCTCCTCTTCCAGAGGGATTCCCTGGCAGGTGGCCACAGGAGCACAGGAGGAGCCAAGGGAGCAGGACTGAGCTAGGACACACTCATTGCCTGAGTGGTGACACCTGCGTGGGCTGAGAGCAATGTCAGAAAGCTCAGCAGCATTGCACTCTTCCAAATTGATCCGGTAAGAAGTTCTTCCGTACAGGAACAGTCTTTTTCCCAAAGCTTAGCTGGTCTGGTCAAACTTTCACAGGAACAGACCTAACCCTGGTAGAAAGGCCAAATAAGAAGGGATGGGTTGTTCACTGTGGTGGCACTCAAGCTTTCTTTTTTAAAAAGAAAAAGTCACCAGGCTCTTCAAGAGAAGCAAAGCTGTTGTTTTTATTTTCCTAGTCCACTCTTGGTGAGGATATAAATATATCCTAGATATATACCTATATAGAGATAGACATATAGATAGATATAGATATGGATATGGATAGGAATATGGCCATACATTTTCTTTTGCCATAGTAGATGCTCAGCTGTTTAACAGAAGATTCACCCAATCACAGATGACCATTTGGAATATCAAAATCATAGTTTTGCAGCGTTGTTAGCAACTGAAAATGGAATCTTCTATGCTCTGATAGTCTTGGTAAATGGTAGCACAGGTAGTCTGCAATGTCACCCTAAACCCCAGCTCACACATAGAGTCATTTGACTGTAAGTATCAGCTCAAACCCCAATCAATCTGCTGTGGCAGTGATTTATAACAACTGTGTCACATGTGACTGAACTAAAAGAAGCCACCAGAAGACCCTGCTGGTAATTTCATTTATGGGTGAATACTTCTAACACCCCAGGGAGGAGAAGATGGGAGAGGACCAGAGACACACTCTACCTCCTGACTCAGCCACTGCTAAAGCAACAGGTGACTCCTGCATCCCCAGTCTTCAAAAATCAGCTTTCAGAGCCTGTGCTATTGTGGGAGTACTGTTTTGAGGGAGCACTGCCTTATTTACATTTTCTTTTTATAACTTCAGACTTCTCTTTGAAATTAATTACAAGCAAATGTTTCAGAAAGCTGCATTGATGCTATGGTCTTCCAACACTGAAAAACTTGCATTAAGTTCCACGTGCAGGGCATGGCATGTTCTACTGGACCTTGAAAATTCAAACTGGGGGATGCAAATTTCACAGAAAACAAAAGAATAGAAAATTAGTAGAAGTGAAACGTTAGTGTGCAGCTGGAGGCTAGGTCCAGGAGGACCTCCAGCTCTGCAGAAGACCTGCCACAGTTTTGGGTTATTAGTCTAATTAAAGAGAAGCTTGAGGTTTTGCAAAAGTAATTTCTTTTGTGCACACATCTCTATTTTATGAACCAGACTTATTTCCTCAGCGCCAAATTGCATTTCAGAATGTGTTCTTGCTAAATAGAGTGAAATGTATTTCCATTTTTCATGACTGAACCACATTTTAGCTGAGGGGGAGGCAGAAGTTCCAGTTCCATTTCCTGAATTCAACAGCAGACCTGCCATTAATTTCAGTGTCCCAGGATTTAAGCAAAGAGATAACAGACCCTCAAATGGTTTTAAGTTCATTGCAATGTTAGTCCAAAATGAAGCATATGCCATTCAGTTAAAATGCAGGTTTACACAGCTGAAGATGACAAGTCTAGTTTGACTGAAGACCAGAGCAGAAAATGATGCCTCCTCCTACATGATCTGCCCCCTGAAGAAAACATCTGCCTGCATGTTTAACCAGGAATGTGAACTGCTAATGTAATTTGACCTTTAGACAAAGGGAAGAAGATCGCTCCAATGTACAAATACAGAAGAGGCTACAATGCAACATACTGTTGACTGTTTTCTGCACGTGTGGATAAAAACACAACGAAAATATATAAAGGACTGAAGAACATGATTGCTTAGTGAGTCAAGGCCTCCAGGCATCGAGGAGAAAATATGAGAGCTTATGTTCAGCCTGGTGTAATTCCTGGAAATTATCTTAAGTGTGTCCACCGATGTCTTTATAATAATAACAGTGTGTATCAGGGCTGTGAAATCTTGTTTCACAACCAAATTCATGCAAGCTCCAATTCAGGCCAGGGGTCAGCACTTTATATGAGCAATAGGAATTTGAGAGAAGGATTTTTTTGTAACGCTCCTCTGAGATTAAAGAGCTTTCTAGGATCTGATTGATTAAACTTAGTATCTACAGCATAAGAGATGTTGCAGATGTCACTAGCTTTCTATCTGAGGAAAGAGCAGAAAATAGAAGAGATCAGACAGACTGGAGAAGTCCCTTGTTCTTTGGGTAGATGATGTCAAGAAGGGTATAAATTTAGTTATTTTTCTGCCGCAATTTGACGCACTATGAGGCATTTGAGGGATGCAGAGTCCCTCCCATTGTGTATTCAAGCAACAGGGCTATGCACATGTGAAAACACAGGCACAAGTAGAAGACTTGACTCCTGTGACTGGAGAGCATGTTTTCCCACAGTGACAGAATCCAACTTTTCCTTCATGAGCTTCACTGTCTCAGTAGTAGTTCATGCAAAGAGGATGTTCTTTCAGGCATAATTTTCTGAGTAATGAGAGTTAGTTAATTATGGATGTGACATCAGAGAGACTGATTGGAATGATTCAAATCTAAGTCATTTAAAATTTCTGAGGCACTTGGTTTCAGAAGGGTAACTGGAGAAATACCTTCAGTTCTCTGGAGTCTTAGGACCTCTGCTGCTGTCAGTGGCCCAGATCAGAAGTCTTGGTAGGTCTGCCAGGGCTGTCCTTGCTTGATAGCACCAGAATTTCATGGGTTATTCAAAATGCTGCTGTATAGACCCTCTGGACATGTTTGGTCTTCTCACACCCTCAAACTACTCAGACATCCCATAACTGTCTGGTGGTCAACTTTTTCTGTTCATCTCTTTATTAGCTGCTTACACCCTGGATTATTAGATTTGCATACAGCTAGCATGGATTCTATCACCACTGCAATGCACAACTGTAAATTCTGTACTATTCAAATCTGCCAGATTTCTGTTTCAGTGGTCATCCACTTCTCATTGAAATCTTTCTGCACATGCCTCTTCACTAATCTGCAGGAGCTGTGACCTCTTGCCTCACTGGTGGCAGCAGATATGGGTAATCTGCCTAGTTTACACTGCCTGCACTGCCTGTGGGAGGTGCAGCCTTGTCCCAGCGGATGTCTCTGATGCTGGCAGATGGGAACCTGGGAGCAGCACACCCTGATGGGCTAGCTCTACCTCTATGAGAGTAGTGGCTGCCTCAGTACCAAACCACACACCCAGCTGCAGAGCTGGATATTGCTCTCTGGTTTCTCAGGTAATTAACATATTCTGCAATTATTGTTTTTACATTCACTGTAGCAACAGTCACTGCAGCAAGGTGTGTGGTTTAGCAGTGCTGAAGTCACATCCAGATAGGCTTTTGAGCAGTCCCTGATGCTGGTATTGCAGTCACAAGCAGCAGACTGTGAAATAAGCTCTGCATTAAGACTTGTTCCTTTAATTGCAAAGAAGTCCAAATGTGGTTAATTGAGTGTAAAGCTGCTACAGTGTTCTCCATTGTCTCCAGAACATGATTCAGGGTCCTTTGCTCTTCCCCTTCTGAGAAGGTGGTTGTTCTTTTTTGTGCCTTTTTTTCAGTGCTTTTCTTGTGCTTGAACATGCTTTGAAGATTATTTACCACAAGAAGAAGGAAAAAATCCGTATAGTCCAAGTGCCGCCTGTGCTGTCTGCCTCACCACCAGTTTATCTGCTGTAAAGATTACCAGATGCTGTCAGAGCTCCCTGGCATTTTAGCAGTTGTCTTCATTGCAGAGCAATTTGTAGCACAGAAGGGATCAAGTCAGCTTCATTCAATTGCTGTTTTTTGAATGCCTTCATTTTGCATTTCCCTTAGAGCATCATTAAACTCTTTTAAACTAGCAGCGCTCTGTTAATTTCATTAATCCAGCCACATATTCAGAAGTTGCTTTCTCTATTTTTTGTTTTTATGATTCAGTTTATAAAAAGAGAAGAGCTCCGTGCTCACCAGTGACTTTTGGGACAGGCGATTTTGTAGAATTTCCACAATCCCAGCAAATGCTTTGTCTGGGGGTTTAATAGGAGCTGTTAAACTACACAGCAGGTTGTACCTTTTAGCATCTATTACACTCAGTAAACCCAGCACATTTTTCCCATCAGTTACACTCTCCGTGATTATACACCGCTCCAGTCTCACTATAGGTGGGCCAGGCCTCCTCTGAGCAATTAAACAAGTCTTTTTCCCGCCAACAGCCAGACAAATTAATGCTTTTCAAAGCACACACACAGACACACGCACAGACTCATGCACGCACAACCTCTCAGCTGCTCAGTTCGCTGCTCACCAGGCCGTGTGGTTGCTCTCTGGCATGGGATGAGGGTTCCACTTTCAAAGCCAGCAGCTGGAGCTGTGACACTTGGCCCAACATCTGCACCATAAAGGCAGCACACACCAGAGCTGCTTGTTGCCACGCGCCACACAGGAGCTCTCCAAGGCTTAGACCACTGCTCTGGTCAAGGTGGAGAGGGTGGTGATAAAGCCCCAGTGCTTCCACCATACCAAAGCCAAACACTTCACTGGTGTGTCCATGTGAAGTGCTGATGCAGAGGAAGATCATGCAATAGCTTGTTGTGAGCATGGTTTGTGTCTGCTGCTGCTACAGCAGAGTTTGAATGTCTTCTGTATTCGAGGTGGTGGTTGGGGGGGATTTAGGGAGTTCCTGCCATGTTCTGACACCCTACAGGGAGTGGGAAGGGTGGTTCACCCATTGAGAGCAATTGGTCTTTCAAGACAACTGTGCTGGAGATGTACAGCTGGGATTTTTCAGCAAATCACACAGAACAAGAAATACAAAGGGCAGTGAACATCCTCTCTGAGGACATCCCAAGAAATTAAAGAAGAAAGGTCTTTTTACTATGAGCTGTGCTTGGAAGAATGATAGTTGGCCCATGTTGAAAGACCATGCCTGTGTCCTGACCTTGATTATTTTGCTAGGGTAGGCATGGCCCAATTTTTCTGTCGATGACACTGGGATGATTAAAAGATTTTTGACAACTTTCATGTAAGAAATTTCCTGTCCAGCTCAAATGAGTTTCTGGCTGCCTGCTGCTACATATAAATACAGCTGATAAGAAAATAAATTGCTGATTTTAAAAAGCAAGGCATCTCAAGCTTCAGTGCACTCACTGACAGTCCCTGTTTTCACAGATCAGGTAGATATTCGATCTTGCAGCTCACTTGCTTTGTACAGAGAAGGACATCATAGTTTTTCTGATTTAAACCTCGGTGAACTGTAGTTACCGCAGCAGAAATACCTGGCAGGAGGTAATGCTACAACTTCGTATGAAGATCAAACAGGAAAGTCCTTGGAACTGGTGTTCAGCAGCACACCCTGCACTGTGTAGTCATGAACTGTGTAGAATGTTCTTTCTGACGGGAAAATGGACATTTTAGAGGCTGGGATTTCGCAAGGGAATTTTGGCAGTTAGACTCTCATGGTTCTCCATGCTGAGGCCTTTCATCAGCTACAATAAAAATAAGAGGAATTGGCACATGGGATTTCTGTGTCCTGGAAAAATCACAGAATATGGGGCCTACAAGACGAGTGCTAAGTGCCACTGAAATTTCTCCTTTCATCTCCTGGACACAATAAAAATGGTGAAAGTATTTTCATTTGTGCCTCTGGGCCCAAATCTGCATGGTGAAGGACCATCCTGATTTCCCATTAGCTTCAGTGAGATTTGAGGCTGGTTAGCAAAGGGGAATCTTGCACTTGTCAAAAAGCACCTGAAGAGCAGAGGAGATCCTTTATGCAAGAACCTGATGAGAGCAAGACATTTAAAGTGTTTTAGCACACTGAAATAGAATGGGGAATGCATTTGTGGAACAATAGATCTAGCAAATTGTAGACATCTTTCTGATTTTTCTTCTCTTTTCTCCACAGTTTCATTAGTTTCTGTTAAAACATTTAGCAGATGCCTAATTGACACAGTCAGAAATAGTTTTCCAATCGTGCATCACTTTAATTTTCTGATGGTCTTTTCAGATCTCTCATGGATAGCCCTTTTTATTGAGATAAATTATTTGCTGTGTTTCAAGCCTCTCTGCTTGAATTCTGCTTGTCTTCTCATGACTTTTCCCATAGGAAGACTTGGGAAGGGAGAGGAGAAGAGAAGACAGGACAGGACTTCATGTTATTTCAGCCACAAAGGTATATTTTTTCAAAAGATTTCATTTGAAAGTTGAAATGTGAGTGCAACGCTTTGTTTTTTAATGAATCAGCACTGTAACTCTGACCTAATGGGAAGTATTTCATGATACATGTTACTTGGGATTTTGTGCCTGTGTGAACATCCTGTTCTCAGCTGCATATCCCAGAGCCATACTTGTGAGAGGGGCCTCTGACTGTACATCCTTTTTCTCTTAGTGTTTTTTTTTACATGTATAAAGTTAAATTCCAGCTTTAGTGGAGATAGTGCAAACTTTATCAATGATTAAAAAAAGAACCCAAAAATGTATAAATCATTGATAAAACTGTAATCCATGGCAGCATAATCAGGATTTTGCCCAAGGCAGGAGGTTCTGGATTTTTCTTTTTCGATATTATGAGATCTCTCCATCCCTAAAATACTTCAAAAGATAAAATGCTCAGCATCTCTTAAAAATCAGCTTGCAAAAGCCTAAAATTCTATAAAATACCATCACATAGAGAAGGTGCCTCTTAGAAAATGCTCTCTGTGTCATCTGCTTTCTAATGAGGGCTGATCCTGCAAAACATTGTACATTTGGGCTTGAGGAGCACAGAAAATCCACCCCTGTAGATGTCATGATCTAAGGCTTATCACAGGACACCTTGAACCAGCCACGTTCCCATAATTGCAGTAACTCTTCTTTCAGTAATCTTGTCATGCCTTTAAAACACTGACCTCCAGGGATAGGTTAAAAAATAATTTGTCAAAAGCTATTTGGAGGGAATTTCCTTCTAAAATATTCTAAGCTTTAATTGAAAGTGATAATGTCATTGATCACATTCACACATCTAGTCACTGGGAGACATCCAGATCAAAATTTCTTTAACACTTTAAGCCAGATATCACTGTCCATGCTCTCCCCACCTCTCTAAACGTTTTCCTTGCATTTAGGGAATAGTGTCATCTGTCCCCATCATCAAATTTTCCATCAGAAATACTATACAGGTCGTCTGGTTTCAGAAATCACCCTGGTCACAGAATTCACCCAGTTATTTGTGCCTCCATGCAGTTCTTTTATGGAAGCATTACTCTAAATGCTTATAATTTATATGAAGGATGTTAATGATCTGTAAAAACAATGTGCATGTTCAAGTGTCCACTTCATGCTTGGCAACAGCTGAAGGATTTGGGACCCAAAGAGACTGAATGTTGATCTGGAATGACCCGAGTTTCCTATTCTGTCTTGACTGAGAACAGGATCTTAGAAGAGGGACAGTATGATTCACTCCACAGCATTACTGCTGGAGAAGGGAAAAAGCTTCAGACACATGGCAGAAGTCTATTTTCCATAGCAAGGTGATAGGATCAGCTAAGCTGCATGCTGGTTAAATACGTTCAGTCAGCAACAGGTACAAAAAATTAAATCAAATTAAAGGAAAGATGTAACAATAAAGAAATGAGTCTTTCCAAATTCTTACCACACCTGGTATGCATGTACTTTTGCAAATGATATCACTTACCCTTTATGACAGCATTATAGATATACATTGGATTTGCCTTTTTAAGTAAGAGATGTTAACAGCCTTGAATAAAATTAGGACAAGCAGTGTAAACAGGATGGCATATAAAGTGTGATACAGTATGCAGAGGGCAAAGTATGTTTGAAGGTTAGCTTATTAATAAAACATGGCTGGGCTTGATTTAGTTTATAAGAAACTTAAGACATTTATCAACATCTGTCTGAACCCATTTCCAGTCTCTTTGGACTCTGTTGTGGATAAGCTGATTAATAAAAGATGATGCCTTAGGAAGGAAACTTAGATCTTTGCAAGCAATGACAAAAGAAAATTCAGTGCTTAATCTACATATGAAAGGAAACTGGGAAAGTAAACTAGTTTACCACTACATCCCAGGATGCCAATCTCTTATAACATTTCATCTGACTTAGTTTTGGCTGGAGTCTGGAAAAGTAAGAAAGAATTCCAAAAATTAAGTGTGGAATTAATTTACAAGAAAGATCCTAGTGCTCACTTATGGAGACTCTGAAACCTAATCCCATTCCCTTGTGGCTTCCTCCCCTTGGTGTTTTTAACTTTGCAGCTTTCCATGTTTGTTTTTCATTTGTCTCCTTGATCCTTTAGTCTTTCCTTTCCCTTAGGCTAGAATAAAGTTCTAATACTAAACAAGTGCCACACTTTGCTTATTGATAGTTGCTGCCCAATAAAATGTTGCCCTCAGAAGCCAATTAGTAAAATATGTTTCTCGTAACAACCAGTAATTTGTTTAATTTTCATGCATTCTTGCCTGATAGTCAGCCAAAGGGATGCACACACATAGTTCCTGAGTCTGGAGCACAGAGACAGCCCAGCTTAGCTGCATGGTGCAGAATGCTCTCTGCACAGGTCCCTGGCACCCAAGGCATTGCCCTCACCATTGGCATTTTGGCTCTTGCAGCTCATTGGCATCACTGCCATCTTTCCAGAGCGGGAAGCAGCGTGGCCATAGTGCCATGTGCCCTGCCTGCACTAACACATCAGGGACATGTCTGTATGCCTGCTGTGCTGTGACCTGAGCAGTGTCTCTGCAATGGTATTGCAACACTCTGCAGGGTTATTTAGAGCTGAAGCTGAGCTTCTCACTGCAGGGCATGAACAGCCTCTAAAGAGACACCGAGGGTCCATGTCTAATACTTAGGTATCACTAGCATTCGAGGAACTCCCTCCTAACTCCTGAGGTTCACAAATTTCTTCTTTTACATGACCAGTGTTTGGAAACTGGATTTTGCACCCCATGCTCCAACCTCTCTCCCAAGGAGAGCCTGAACAAGCAGTCTCTGGAAATATTCCTTGGAGCTATTCTTCTGCCCTGCTCCAGCTTCACTAGAGTGCTGCTGTGTCAGGACCTGGGAGCAAGTAGTCACTGCAAAGATCATATCCATACAGATTCACTACCTTTTCCCCCCAGAAAGGGTGGCTGCAGATGTCTTGCAATTATCTCTGGCCTGTGATAACCTTCAGACAGGAAGGGAAAAATCCCAGACTGAATATCCAGTTCAGTGTTTAAACACATGGGTATAGGAGCCAAGCATCCCCCTCCTTAACACTTCATGGCCTGGAGAACATTCCCATGAGCAGTAGGCATTTGAAATAATGTCTCACTTCTCACAGATGGCTGTGCCAACCAGTAAAACAATGAGGAAAGAGAAACATATTTGGTGGCTCCCCATTCAGCTCTGGAAAAGATGCTGAGCTTGTCAGGGATAGCATGAACTAAACAAGCCAGAAAAAAACCCAAACCCCACAGGTTTTCCATAAGAAAAAGATGCAGGTGCCAACCCAATGGGAATACTGAACATTGTGAAATCTGAGAAGGGAGTGACACTTCTCTGCTGCCCAGAAAGAACCCATGAATGTCAGTGAAGGGGGACATGCGTTACCACTGCATTTCATTCTCACAGTAAATATTTTCCCTAAGAGGTTAACAGTGTCTTGTAACAAGGCATTTCCCTATCCATTTATATAAATTTTTAGACTGAAAATTGCACAAATTAGCAGGACAAATACAAATTTTCTTGAATGGTGAACTGAGAGATTCAAATTTAGACTCTCTTACCATGCCAGCTGAGAACTGAAGAGTGCTGCATATTTCTGCAGAGTGGGAGCTCAGCTTTTGAAGGCACATTTTATAAGGAAATATCTCTGGATGCCATTTCACTTCATTCCTTGGGGTAGTTTTAAATGAATCTGAAAGCTACTTTAGATTAACTTGGATTTAAACAGATTAAGCAGACAGTGCAGAAAGGACATGCTGAGCCAGATCCTACACTGGGTTAAATTGGCATGGTACTCTCAAAGACAAAGGAATCACAATTAATACCAGCTGAGTATCCAGCCCATTGCATTTAAAGACCATGTCAGAGACCACCTACCTTCTAACATAGCTTATAAAAATGGTTGAAGACATTTAGAGCTTGTTATGCTAGCTGGAAATTCCCAACCTGGTTCCTTCACCAGTGAAAGCACTGAAACAGAGATGTTGAGTCCCACATCCACTTGTGATAGTCAGTATATACATGCAAGGATTCCTACCCAAATATATGAGATCATATATATTAAGGACTGGTAGGACAGTGCACATAACTTCGGTTCCAACTCAGGACTCAGCAAAAAAACTGACTTAGTAAGGAGCAAATAGGTAATGTAATTTTTTCAAATGTGCCTGTAATCACTCTTAGAGCACATCACACCATATGATCAGATCCTTTGATAGCAAATACCGATAGCACATTCATGTGCCCTTTGTTGCAGTTTTGAATTACACTCCAAGTGCATTTCTCCACAGTCTGTAGAAGCAGCAGAATTATAATATTGGCTCTCATTCTACATTCTTACCAGTCAAGATCATTCATTGATTCCTGGATGTGAGGATCAATGGTGGTGGCCATATGGCTTTGGAATGATCTGTTGTCTTTTCTATAATGACATTGTGGCTTTGTGTTTCCCCAGCAGTGATTAATAGGCACAAACATGCGTTATGCACATGTTGATAGATTTAGATGAACTTTGAATTTTCATGGCTTTCTTCTCTCTCTTCCCCCTCCCCCCCTTTTTTTTTTCTTTTCAGGAGGTGGGGAGAGGAAAAGTGATTCTGCACTGAGAAAGTGAGAACCAGGTCTTTTACAAATATTCACCTCTTGAGGACATGGTGTGATTTGATCAGCAAGGCTAGATGACAGACAGACACCTCATTTATATGTCCAGGGATAATTATGACACTTTCCCCCAAGAGGACTATCTAGCTATCTAGGGACCACTTAAAACAGTTAACCTCATGCTGGAGAACAACAAATGCCTCCAAATGCCTCTTGCTGCTAACCTTGGGAAAAGGATGTACAGTGGCAAGCTAATCCCACACTCTCATCCCCAAGAGCTCTAACAACCAGGAGGAGCCACACTGAGGGGAGCAGGTTTGCTTTCCTCACCACAGCTAATGGAAGCACACCATGTCCCAAACCTTTTTCCTGTGAGGGAAGAGAAAGGATAGTTAGATAGACTTCATCTGATGTCCTGAAACTCTCCAGTGGAAGTTGTGGGGTAGCACCATGAGCCAAGATTGCTTGGATACCCAAGGTATACCAGTGTTGGACTAACAACTCATGACCTGTTCACTAGGCTATTCTTGCCTACCTCAAAACTCAGAAAATAAACTGTTTGGTTAATCCTTTTGTATTGAAGTTTGAGGTAAAACTGTACAGCACTAACATGGAGTCCAGTGAGGAGTGGAGGAGGATGCAGCATAAAAATAGGGATCATAGGAGTGCACCTGAAGTAACCATGGGCTGTGTATTGCTGTTATGGGCTCTGAAAAGGTCATCTCGTCTTGAACAAGAAACTGGGCAGTTCTTCCATAGCAATTCACAACTGTGGAACCTGGATTCAGGAGTCGCTTCCCTTCCTGTGCAATGTTTCTTTTTCCTTCCTACCTTCTGGATTGATTAAAATGATCAGAATCCACAAAAAAAAAAAAAGCCCAAAGCAACCCACAGTTTGTATTTGTATCCTCTCAAGGGCTACCAAATTGATAAAACTTACATCTCCAGGTCTGCTTTGAGAAGTGTTTGTGGTGCAGGTCATGGGTGGCTGGGAGACAACAGAAGTATCACGTGCATTTGCTTTGCCTGCTTGCCCTTCCCCTCTGGTCTTGTCACACTATTCGTGGTGGGGCACTGGGCTGGACAGGCCCTTCATCTCACCTGCTTCAGCTGTTCTCATGTTTGTAAGTTATGGGACTTCAAGCATTTCAAAAATCCAGAGATAAATGCTTTGCTGCCCACATACATGTGGATTTTGTCTTCATCTTCAAAAAAAAAGATAAAATCCAAGAAGTTCGCAAGGAGTAGCAGAAATTTTGCGAATCAGCTTCTAGAATGCATTAGATTCAAAGATTTTGTTGAAGCATTATATACAACTCACTGTTTTAACACTTGCCAGGTTTTTCACCATAAAATTTATGTTGCAGCAGATTGGACATCCTTTGAGGTGTTAATAGTAGGTATGTTTAGAAAGCCTCTCACTTCTGATCTTCTGTCATAATACCCATATTGCAATAAACTCTGTTGCAATTTGGGTGGCTTGGAAAGTGTTTGTCTCTCAGCTCTAAAAAAGAAATAAAAATGTATAGTCATCTCTTGGAATTGTAGAATTATTCTTACAGGTCAGAAATTTTAAATCTTTTCCTAGGTTTCAGGAAAATCCAGAAATATCAATAGAAAACTGCATCTACATTTTTTATTGATTTTGAGTTTTTTGAGGCCCATAGAACACAAGCATTTCTAATCAGAAAACCTGAAGTGCTATGTATTGAAAAGCATTTTGACAGGAGTAAAAAGTACAACCAGAACATGGCAGGTGCCCAAAACAAGGCAAAACCTTATGAAACTTTTGGACTTTTTGTGATGTTGTTGAACGCAGATAGTCTGTTTGACTTAACAGAATGAAGAGTACAACGTTCAACTCATTCATCTCCCTCTACACACTCTAGTCCCAGTAGCAGGTTACTCTGTTAGTCAAGGTAGTGTCCATGCCAAAGATGAAAACCTACTTTGTTCACTCCACAGCCGATGTGGATGTCCTTCTGCTTTTTAATGGCCATTGAGTGGGTTGTAGCAGAGCAGGAATCAGACTTTAGCATAGTTCATAGGAAGGAAGATGACCCACCTGCTACCCTGCTGTGCCAAAGGAGAAATTTGCCTGGAGGTATGAGGACAGAGCTCACTGGTACACAGCAAGGGAAAAGAGAGGCCTATAGACCATAGGATGACATTAAGGAATACTTGCCTGTGAAATGTTTCCTTTGACAAAATTTGAGCTAATAGATCAGAAAATTACTGGTTTAACCACTCTAACAGTACATAGAGGTCTATTGTTAACTTTACTAGTTATGAGTTCTAGCAGACATAACTACTTATAGTGAGTAATGTGTTACAAGATTACACCAATAAAACCACACACTCTGAGACAAGGTTTGTGCACAGGCTGCTGGGTGTCACATGGTGTCAGGGGATGAAAGGTCAAAAATTGAACATTTTTACATTTAGCTAACTTTTATAAGAGACACTAATGTTTTCATGCATATATACATTCTAGTAGCTTGAGGACCTCAATCTCAGCCAGGAAAAACACACATCTTTCATATTAAGTTAGAGTTTTCACAGTTTAGAGAGAATCCATTGAGGACACAAAGGTTTTCTCAGAACAATAACACAAGACTGCAACATGGACACCAAAAAAGCTAGCTCCAAGGAAACAGAAAAGAATTTGCAATATTTGGCACTTTCCCTGTGACATAAAGTGCATGTTATTCTCATTTAGCAGAGAGCTGACTTGAACAATAGAAATGTTTGTTAATACATTCTGCTCTACAGTGACTGTAAAAGTGTTTGCTTCATTTGCTTCTTGGATGCTGTAGTTCTCTCATTTCACACCTTTCCCCAGATTTAATCTCTGCAGTATTATTTATGTGGCAATATTAGATTCAATTTACAAATTACAGCCTGCTGCAAAATGGAGCTGTTCTTTTCCCTAGAGGTACCAGCAACAGTTACATTAATCTTCTTTTAAAAAATTATTCAGGGGCTTTCAACATGCTGCCAAGAGCTCCCTCCCAGATTCCTTTGTAGTCCTGTTTTTAATTGTAAGAATATCTGCAGAAAATATAACATGTAAGGCCTGCATCCCAGTGGAGCTCCATGCTGGCAGAGGTCCTGCAGTGAGCACCAGATGGATGGATTTGGGTTTATTTTATCTCTTCCAGCTCAGTCCTGTACATGGAACCTGACCTGGGAAGGTGGTTCATTGCTGGGTCACTGAGAAGGTCCTAGTGGGGTTCCAGTGGAAGGGGTGACCGCAGAGGCACTGCCACTGAAAATATGGAAAAAGGCATGGCACTGAGTGCTCCACTCTGGCCATCTTGCACCTGCCTCTGCTTGCCACACCACAGAGACCCAAGGCTGCTTGGAAAAGCTGTTTCATGGGATGTTTGCACTGACTGTAAGGTGCACCAACCAACACTGTCATTAGGGATGATCCGGAGATCCACACCAGAGCTCTGCCCATCATAAAACCTGCCCAGTGAGCTGACACCAGTTGCCATGGTGCACAACACTGGGAAGTTTCAAGTTTGGGGTAAGTGTGGTTCATGCCCCAGGAGTCTTCTGTCTCCGTGAACCTCACAGAGCCATTCCTGGTCCTACTGTCTCTGCTCCAACTGTGTCTTGAGCTCCGTGGCCTAATGACAGCCAACAAATCCTTGGCTGTCCTAACAACATCCCGGGG
This sequence comes from Acanthisitta chloris, assembly GCF_000695815.1. Taxonomy (NCBI): domain Eukaryota; kingdom Metazoa; phylum Chordata; class Aves; order Passeriformes; family Acanthisittidae; genus Acanthisitta; species Acanthisitta chloris. The sequence continues at coordinate 58,001 of NW_008690825.1, read as the reverse complement.
GCTGCTGCACCACCTGTCTAGGACTCTAGGACTAAGAGCCTGGCATAAGTAAGATAATTACCTGTCCTGGTTGGAGCCAAGACAGCCCATTTGCATGAGGCATCATGGTCTGCCAAGCACAAGAGATTGGATGAGATGAAGTGATGGTCTGTCCTGCTCTTCCTTTCTAAGGCAATTGCATTCTTTTGCATCACCAATCTTCTGCTGATGTCAGGACTTCACTACCATAAGCCGCAGCCTAGTGGGAGCACAGAGAACCTGTGCCCTGGGTTAGGTTGTGTGATCAGGAGGAAAGCACCTGGCCACCTCACAAGGAACTAAAAAATGTAATTTTTAAAAGCTTGTTAGAAGAGTCTTACAGTTAGTTGGCATTGGGCCCTGACATGGTAAAACAGCTTTGTCCAAAATCTCCTCCAGAAGATTCCCTATGGAAGCAGCTCCCAGGTGTTTGGAAGGTTTTGCCCAAGCCTGGTTTATGTAAGCTCTGCCTTCTCAGACCCTTCCCAGCCTGAGCTTCTAGTCACCTCAGGCTGTACCAACCAGCTGTTTCTCCCCCCATACACTACATAGGGGAAAAGAGGGTAAACTCCACATAAGACAAGAAATGCCTTCTATAAATATACATGAAAAATGAATGGGACTTCTCTGAGTACATTACTAAATGTTGATGGTTAAACTCCTAGTAATGAGACGTTAAGAGACAGATGCATTCAATAAGTTTTTCTGCTCTGGTGGATCAAAGCTGGAGGAAATATGAGTATCATATGATGCTGATGAAATGTTTTCTGATCTAACAGTAAACTGACAGAATGCAATTCTGCTCAGCTCTATTCAATTCAGCAAGACTGGATGAGCTGTCCCCAAGACTTCTTGAGGCAGCAGCTAAGGATTTACTTTTTCTTTAGGCTGGTAGTGAATGCTATGTGTGTAATGTAAAAAAAAAAAAAAGTGAGAGGGACAACCCAAAGCTGACTAGCCTAGCTTTCATTTGGGAGTGGCACACAGGATATGGTGAATACTGAAAGCAGGGGTAAAAATCTGTGCCAAGTACTATGGCTCCAGGGAAGCTGGAGCTTGTCAAATCAACCTGATTTCATTTGTAGAAAAATAATTTTAAAAAAATGGAAGTCTGACAAATCAGTTATCTGATTGCAGAATTTCGAGAATCAGCATTTTTAAAAAGTACCTACCAGACTTCAACATAGATATTTTATGGGAAATTATCAATGGGCAGCAACTTTCTGGAAAGGAAACCACCTCTTTCTCCTTCCCAACCAACACGATTTTTATTCAAATCACAAATACCACATAAATGATCGTTAATATATTTTTCAGATGATACAGGTTTGGAAGCAGTAAAGGTAACAATACTCTCATGAGTGAAGGTGATCTGGCTGACTTCATCATCTGGGTCCAACCAAATGCAGCCAAATACAGATTCAAATTTAGAAATAAAAGTGTACAAACTGTGTTTACAGGATGGACACTTCATCACAGGAAGCACAAAAGGACTGTGGGAATTGCCACAAATAATTGATTATCTATGGTTTGTGTTTAAAATGCCTAATATGATCATAGAAAGTATAGAGTTGGGGTCTGGGAATGGGAAGAAGATATACTGTGTAAGGCAGAAGTAGGATCACTGTTGTAGTGGTCACTGGAGTGGATAGAGAAGCCAAGGGAGTAGTAGTTGAAGGATCAGAACCTTTATATAAGACACGTTTATCCCATGATTATTTCATGATGGATTACCCCAGAAAATAGCTTCCAAAAGCATTTCCATGAAATAGCAGAAGATCATGCAACTCCTCTGCTGGATCCTCCCTCAAGTCATGTTTCCTGGATTAGGTTCCAGGGGAAAACAGTAGGGGTTGCAGCTTTCTGAGGGGAGTTTCATGTTGGATACCTGCCTGTGTGCTGTGACGTGCTGCCTTGGCTAATAAATCGTGACCTGTGTGGTTATACTGGTCAAATGCTTTCTCAACCAGAACAATTCCAAGCAAATCAGCAAAATCCTTTCACAGTGCCCATCTGACAAGCACCGGCTAGTGCACAGATGGTTTACATATAAAAAAGAATGCTGCATCAATGCTGAATGTGTGAAATGTTTCAATTATTCCTAAAATATTTTTAACGTGTTCCAGATTTATCAGGCAAAATGTTTAGGAAGTAATTGGAGTTTATTCTGGTTTTCATTTTAGTATAGTATGTTACAGTAAACACATGTTCAAAGTACATTTTAGGTATCACCAAATATTTATAAAATGTCTATAGGTGGAAATCCCAAGGTCACTACAGTAGCTTTATTTTCCAGTTTGTTTACAGGAAGATTAATCACAAAAACCTATAGCTGTTTTGCAGTTGGAATGCTTTTGCACCTGCAGAGATAGTGGATAGCCTATTGGTTTTACTAACATAGATTAAACCTTCTTTGATTCTGGAAGCTTAATTTAATTTACCCTTATATTATTGCTTGGAATAATAAAAAAATTCTAGTGGCATTTCCAAATAAAATCATAGAATCATAAAATCATAGAATCATCAAGGTTGGGGGAGACTGCTTAGATCATCAAGTCCAACCATTAACCGCTAAGCCCTAAACCATATCCTCCAGTGCCAGATCCAGACGTCTCTTAAGCATTTCCAGAGATGGTGACTCCACCACCTCCCTGGCCAATCTAGTCCACTGCCTGACCAACCTAACAGTGAAGAAATTTTTCCTAACATGTAGTTTGAATCTCCCCTGTCTCAGCTTATGGCCATTCCTTCTAGTCCTCTCACTGCAGCCATGGCAGAAGAGACCATCCCCCACCACTCTACAACCTCTTGTCAGGTAGTTGTAGAGAACAATGAGGTCACCCCTGAGCTGCCTTTCCTCAAGGCTAAACAAACCCAATTCCCTCAGCCCTTCCTCATAGGACATGTTTTCTAGACCTTTTATGAGCCTTGTTTCCCTTTGCTGGACTTGTTCCAGTGCCTCAAAATCCTTTGTAAAGTGAGGAGGTCAAAACTGAACACACTACTTGAGGTGTGGCCTCACCAATGCTCAGTATGGGGAAATGAACATTTCCCTAGTCCTGCTGGCCACATTATTCTTGATACAGGCCAAGATTGACACAATAGATATCTGTGTCTGATATTTAGCATCTGATCCTTTTTCTGCCATTTGCCCATCATAATTAAAAGACAAATTTAATAAATGTCTATGCCAAGTAATTCTAGTTAGGAAATAAAAAAGGTGGTACCATGCTCCCCAAGGTACACTCTAAGCAATGAGGACTAATTGATGATTTATTCATTGATGACAATGAAGACTAATTGATCTGTTTCAAGCTTTGCTACCTGTCCTGAGAAATACTGACAAGGCTTGGAAGCACTCTCTACTAGGGAATTTTTGCCAGGCATTTTAAGACAAAACCAGGAGGCTTTCTCCTGATTCTCTTGATATCCATGGAAATTTCAGGGAGAAAAAAAAGCAACACATTTTCCTAGCCTGAAGTCTGGAAAACAGTGCACTCTGCAATTCCCCAGTTATGGTAAGTGAGCTCATTTTATTTTGGTGATGGTGGGTTTTATTTATTATGTTTATTTGCTTGCTTGTTCATAATTATATCCAAAGTTCTAGACAGGCAAATCTCCTAGATCTTCTACTGTTCTGAAATATCCTTTTGATCTTCTCTACAGATTTAGTTTATATATTTAATCTGCTGCAAGATCCTCATTGTCAGCCTTTCCTCTTACCTTAGTACCCCCTTCTTATGTCCCTTCTGCAGGTTCACCATTTGCAGGCTGAGATGTAAGGATAGCTGGAGACAGCAAATGATTGTGACACTGGAAAGACATTACACCTATGTCCATGATGATATCAGAGTTCTTTTTCATTTTGCATCACTCAGAGAAAATAATGGCAAGAGCTGTACAATTACATTTCAGAATAAGGAGGTCAGTGAAACAAAACAGCAGTTGGGTTTATTTATCAGTGATAGTAATTCCAGATTCCAATGAAGCCAACTGGTGGGGTGCATATTGAGAATGTCTACAGAAAAACCAGTGACAAATTAGTGCAAAGAAGGGAGATATAGTTAGATTTTTTCATCCTTCTTTTTTTATAATAGTTTATCTGACTGAATAAAGAGCATAGACAGGATTTTTATATAGGCTTTATATACACGCATCATGAAGAAGTATAATCAAGATATGGTAGAGTGTTTCAAACATAATTCAGTAACTTAAGGCCAGATAAAGAATATATTTTTCTCATTTTTTAATTTTTTTTTCTACAGTTATATTGAGTAAAACAAACTGTTGCAGGACCATGGATTCAAATTAATTTGAAACAATTCTCATGCCTAAATTAAGAAAATCAGGAATTCCGCTCACATGAAGAATGACTACAGTTTGACTGTAGGTTTTGCTTGGCCAAGTTTTGGCAGTGTGGGTGCTACAGGGGTGGTTTCTGTGGGAAGCTGCTACATCTGGCAGCTACTCCAGGACAGACCCACCACTGTGGCAAGGCTGAGCCAATCAGTGGTGGTAGTGACACCTCTGTGACAACACATTTAAGAAAGGCAAAAATGTTAATGTGCAGGAGTAATTGTGACTAGAGAAGAGAGGATTGAGACTATGTGAGAGGAACAACTGTGCAGACACCAAGGTCAGTGGAGAAGGAGGGGAAGGAGGTGCTCCAGGCATTGGAGCTGGGGATCCCTTACAGCCTGTGGTGAAGACAATGGTGAGGCAGCTGTGCCCCTGCAGCCCATGGAGGTTAACAGGGTGCAGAAATCCACCTGCAGCCTGTGGAGGAGACCCACACTGGAGCAGGTGGATTCCCAAAAGAGGCTGTGACCCTGTGGGAAGCCCATGATGGAGCAGCTCCTGGCAGGGACCTGCAGACCCATGGAGAGAAGAGACCCATGCTGGAGTAGAGTTCCTGGTGATCTTGTGGGGGACCCAAGCTGGAGCAGGCTGTCCCTGATGGACTGGGCTGCACCTTATGAAGGGTGACCCACACTGCAGCAGTTTGCGGAGAACTGTCACTCATGGGAAGGACTCACTTTGGAGAGGGACCCCACACTGGAGCAGGGGAAGGACTTCTCTTCCTGAGAGCAGTGACAGAAACAATGTGTGATGAACTGACAGTAGACCCCACCCCTCATCTTCCTGCACTGCTGGGGTGAACGAGGAAGAGTTGAGAAGGAGGGAGGGGCGGGGGAACATGTTTTTAAGGTCTGTTTCTTTTTCTCATTATCCTGCTCTGATCTTGTTATAATAAAATCACCTAATTTCCCCAAGTTGAGTCTGTTTTGCCCATAGAGTATTTGATGAGTCATTTCAACCCATGAATCTTTTGACATATTTTTTCTCCCCTGTCTATTAGCAGAGAGGAGTGAGAGAGTGGCTTTGGTGGGTGCCTGTCACCCAGCCAGGGTCAGCCCACTACAGAAGTATACAGATGCACACTATGTGAAAGAAAAGCTCTTTCAAGGGCTTGGCTGCTAGTTTGCCCTTGGGAATTCTGGTTCCAGTCCAGCTTCAGCAAAGATTTCCAATGGGACCTTAGAGGTGACATTGGGAATAGGACTAAGCTCACACAACTGCAGCAACTGAAAGTCCAGGTGTCTGACCATGACTCTGGGTTTCCTCTGCAGTTCAATGGAAAGAGGCTCACTCATCTCAGTCTGAGACCAGACTTCTCATTTTCTGCTGGCATAAGTCACACATGGTGAATCTTGGACAGAGAGCACAGTTACAGAGGCAGTCAGAGCAATATCAGTGTGGGCATTCCCTGTGGGATAAATAATCTCAAGCTCTTCTGATGAGAACTGCAGCAGAACTACAGTTAGGAAGTTTAAACCAAATTTGTTCTTCTGTATGCATTCTTGAGTGTGCATCTGCATACATAGGTGCACATATATATATGTGTGTGTAAGTACATATGTGTGTATAGACACTTGCCCACTACGTGTGCATAGACACTTGCCCACAAGCATACATATATATCACATACATGTGTATATACTTATACATATGCTGGGTTTACTGCTCTACTGCATAGCCATATCCAGAGTCTCCCTTGTCTATAAAACAGAAAAAACACAGTGTTATTTTGGGGAGTGCATTTTGGGGAGGAACATGATGAAGGATGAACCTACCCTGAGGTGTCAACGGGACACCAGAGCTGTATTCAGAGCCAGAATAGCCCCATGTGGGAGGACCAGGATGAAAACTTGCTTCTGCCCAGCCTGCTCCTGATGTGCAGGTCCAGCCAATGCCCACCACAGCCCTTTTCTGCCTATGGAAGCAGTGTGCAGACTCTGAAAAGGGCAGGAGCCTAATTGTCCTCAAATCAAAGCTGCATCAAAGTTCTGACAATAGAAACAATTTGTATGCACAAGCATTAGTCATATGTTTTCTAATTGCAGGATCAGGCATTTAATACAGACTTTAATGTAATACTTCTAAACACCCATAGGTTTACTAACTGCACCCTGCTGGGACTCACATTAACACTTAGTAAATAGACTATTCAGAAAATGGCATGGTAAGAGTTACACCTCCAAGTAATATTCTATAGAGCTGCATACAAATTGTAACCACATTTTCATAAGTGATAAAATGTTTTATCCTCTTCTGAAAAATAAATGCCATGAAAGCCAAATGCAGTTCACAATAACAAAGGAAAGGAAGGATATAGCTAGTCAGGATTCGAAAGGTTTTGATTTCGCTTTGCCAAGTTGGACACTTATATGGGAACTGGCCATTTAAATACCTTTGTGGGTCTGGCAAGAAGTTCTCAGCCACAAAGTAAGGACAGGGAAATGGAAGAAAATTCAAAGTTGCTAATGTGTGGTTCTACTTTAAGGACCAGCTAAGTGAAACTGGCACCACTAAGAAGTTGGTGAGATTCCTGAGTTTATTCCATCTGCGTTGCTTACTTAAGTGATGAAAAGCCCTTCTTTTGAGGCCAGTTCTAACTGCACCAGCATGAAAAGGATGTTTCAGGTTCCAGACCATTTCACTCATGTGGCCCCTTTCACTTGCATGGCTGTGACAGAGAGCTTCATTCCTTCAGCAAAGCCTTTATCCCTGCTAATGCAAACTAGTGAAACAAGAGGGAACGCTAGGGAAAAAAAGACTAGTTTTTGCAAACACAAGGTTTAGAAAAAGAATATCTTCTGATGAGCAAACCACTTTAAAAGAACACCAGCGATGTAACTAAGAAAATATGGAAAGGGAAAAGTTAGGAAAGTTCAAATGTTCTCTCTTTTCCACTCATATATTTCAAAGGGTTAAAAACCTCAAGTCATATAAGCGACATACCCCAAAGCATGGCTTTGATTAAAAAAGGAATTTAATAAAAAAAGAGAAGAAATGGAAGGTTTCTTTGTGCATATGTCCCCACTTTCATTTGCTGCTGTATGAAAGAGAGACCTAAGCATGATTTTCAGTTCAGTTTTCTCAGTCAGCAAGAATCTAGCTAAATTCTGGTCCCACTTTGAGAGAAAACTGAACAAAAGGAAATGATGTGGAACAGCCCCTCATATGTTGGAAAAGCTGTTTTGTGGTACCTGTTCTTCTACATCCTCTTCCCATCAAAACAGAGACCTTCTGGATTCCAGGTGTCCCTGCTACTACAAGTTAGTACTGTTGCATCTTGTTTATCTAGTAATATGTATTAATTAAACCCAGGGATGCTTTTTACAGAATATTTTACAAAACTGGTATGAAGTACTAGTAGAAAAGAAGGGTAGGTCAGAGAAGGGAAATAGAAGCATCTTGCAAGATATCTTCCTGGAAAATGTAGGAATTTATTGCTTTTTTGTCTAGAAAATAATACATATCCCCTTAGTCAGAATTCTAATAGATGTCTTTGGAAAGAAGATGAGTATTTATGCTATTCAGCAACTCCACAGATACATACTTAGATGGACATTTTGTGAACAATTAGTCTGTCATTTCTCTGTTTGCAAAATTTCTTCCAGCCTCTAAAATCCCTGCCACTGCCCAATCAGGAGGAGCTCTGGTGGCCTGAAGGGGTGGGCCAATCCCCTCTTTTGTTTTTTTGGAATGAAGCAGCTCACATATTTTGGCAAATGTCTGTACTAGAAAATGAAAACCACACTAGAATTTGCTAGTTCCTCAAGTTCCTTTACAGCTTGTTTAATCTCTTTCTACAACTGCTCCTAGAAGCTCATCATGAGCTCAGCATAGTCATGACTTCTGTAGACAAATTGCAGTAAAAGGCTGAGCAGAAGTGTCTGCTCCAAAATCTACTCGAAAGTCATGGACAGTCTCTGTAAGCTTTGGTTTGTGATCTTTGAGTCTGAGCTCAGGACAGCTCTTACAGTGTTCCTCCAAAACAGATAGAGACTAGAGGCTACATGGCAGGTAAGAGAGAAATAGCTTCACCCTACTGCTAAGCCTCTCTTCTGGCCAAAGGGATGATTCCAGTTTCACAGCCAGTGACCTTTCAAAGCATGATGCACCTCAAAGCTGGTAGGGCAAGAGATGAACAAACTGCTGTGAGATGCCTTTATGCATCATCTCTGCAGCATCTCTGCTGGAGTGAGTCAATACAGCTGCTTCTTTGGGGACTCAGAAAGGGAACTTGCATCTTGGAGCTGCACTAGTGGGAAGCAATTCCCAGGCCAACCCTGCCTTTACACTGTGGGTGATCACCAATCAATTCCAGGTGCTGCTCACCAAGTATAGCATGTCCCAAATTTCTCATGGCTGAGCTGATGCCATTCTGAGACTTTCCACCATTTGAACAAAGCTGGAAGTTAGCTGTGCTGTAGAGAGATGTGCATACACATGGGAACAGTAATTTTGTCACCAGCCTCAGTATGCTTTGGCATCTGACCTACCCTCCAATTTATGATTCTTCCCATCTTTCATTCTGATTTTATATCCCCACCCCCCCTGGGAGTCTTTTGCAAAACATTTTATAGGCAGAGGAGTTCTGGAGTGTGGTGCCGATGCATAAGACAGCATCAGGCTTCAGCCTGTCATTGCAGTCTGGTTTTGAAAAATAGGGATGTGTGGCTTCCATGTATTCATCTACTTCCATGTAGCTACTTCACTTCCAGCACTGTGAAGGTAACTTCTGCTCCTCAGCCAAGGGGCCCTTCTCCCTACAGTCAGTAGTGATGGATACTTTTGAAGGCTCCCAGCAACCAAGTCATGCTGCTGAAATGAGTCTCCTTTCTGCCTACATTGATGATGCTGGAAACTCTTGACACCTCAGATCTTCTTTATGAGAGCTTTTGTGTTAGGTGTTAGGAAGCAGCAGACAGCACTGTTCTCCGGGGCAGTACTTCTGCCAATGTGTCTGGGATGGGTCTGTTCTCCTTTGAAAGAAGGATGGTGAGAGGCAGAGTCCAGATTTTCCAGCCCTGTTTGATCAGCCTCACCAGTAGTTAAGATTGGGCTCTTGTGCTGTACCTGTAATAATAAAGCAGATACAGCCTTAAGCACTGGCATGGGATTGTCCAGCCTTCATAGATGCTGGCATGCTCTTCATCACACTGTGGCTGGTGCCAACCCACTTTCTCCCAGGTAGTGTCAAGCCCTTCTCACAGGACTCTCACAGGGCCAGGGGCAGCTTCCACAGTTGTGCAGTCTCTTGGGAGAGACAATGGTATCTGTGTGACTGTGAAATGTGGCAGTCGCCTGTCTTAAAGCAAAGACAAGACTCTGATCCATATGCTGGTACAACCTTTGGGTGCCTAGCAGCAGGTGAAGGATGGTCCCTCTTAAAAATGTAACACAGTTTAGTAATGAGGGAATTGTCTCTACCATGGTAACCTGGCAGTTCAACTTGTGCTCCTTTCATCCAGGCTCAGCAATTTTTTTAAAAGCCTTTTGCCTCATCTCCAGTGCTGACTGTGGAAATGTTTTTTGACAATCTGACAAGGATTACATCAAGCAGGAAAAAAACCCACAAGGAAATGTGAGGGCTCAGAAAAAGTGAAGCCTTCCTCATGCCATGACAATTTCTTAACTCTGAAAGAAACAGTGTTTGCAATTTTCACAAGGCATTAGTCTAATATATCTGAAGATCTGCTTGTGATTTGTGGGATATGTTTGTTAAAGCTGATATAAAAGGTAATGCTAGGATTTAATCCTCAGGGCTTTAGCAAATAACCACTATCTTTTAATAGGAAGTGGGTGGCATGTTGGTTGTCAACTCTAATTTCTCCTCTAGACTGAAAACCTTCTCCATACTTTTTCTATTATCCTGTACTGCTAATTTTACAAGACTATAGGATCTGCCTTCTACATGGGAAAAAAACCAGAAGGTAGAACAGTGATTCACCATGTTTCAAGAGAGCATATGGGAAAGCATCAAAGCAGAGGACAAATTTAGCATTGGAAAGATGCTCTCAGAACACCCATTGCTCCTGTGGTTTGTGCATTATGCTCTTTTCCAAAAGATCTGGATTTGATGCCTTGTCCTTTGCTTTCTGGGGTGAGGAAAACTCTGAGTCCTTTGAGAGTGGGGAGGGATATTAAATAAGGAAAGAAAGGACCTACGGCAAAGATCAAAAAGAAGAAACAACACACAGAATAAACAAGAGGACCAAGAAGATTCAACTCTATGGTACCTAACAATAATTTTTAAAGGCATGAGTTTGTCCAATGTGTTGTTTATTCATTCAATTTATTGTAATGATGAACAGCTTTAAAATTGGACTAGAATGCTAATTCATACTTTGTGTGTGGAATAAATGATAGGCAGCTGTGGTCCAGGGGGCCACTGGGGGCTCTCTGGCAACACAGACTGTACAAGCAAATGAACATAACTCAGGGTCTCTGGTAGCAAAGAGAAAATACATATTGCAAATTAAGTAGTTCTTCCTACCACTTAATGAAATCTGGGTGTATGTGACATTGCTATTGTCATGCAGTGATCAATTTGATGTGAATTTGGCCTGTACTTAACACTGTGCCGGGGAAGTCTTTCTGTGCTGTTTGAATACAGAAACAGCACTGTACTAAAGCTTCTCACCAGTCAGATGATAGGCTGGCAAATTATTTTGGACACACCTTGAGAAGCAGGAAAAATGAAGGATAATCATTTCACTGTGCTACTGAAATGAAATACAGGGATGGATCTACCAACACTTAGAGGGTCAGCCAAGGGCAGTGTGGTCCATCTCAGGTTTTTTTCCCCAAGGATAGAAGGTTCTCACAGATGTTTCCACATCTCTATGCATGAGCAAGACAGGAGACACAGGAATGGTTTGGTGACAGCATGGCCTTGAAAGCAGTGCATGTGCTGCAGTCCCACAGAGGTGAGGGCCAAAGGATCTCTGCAACACACTAAAGCAACACACAGCTCACAGTTATTGCTGGAGATCTGCCGAGCAAGTTCAAGAAACATGGAAAAATGGGTGCCTCATTTTCTACACCAAGAAACTTACACCATATGCACAAAAATAATATTAAAAGCAGAACAGGTTTTCCCATAAAATACAAATCTTGCAGGAGCTCGAGCACTGACACAAAAGCACCACTCACTCCACACCCAGCAGCAGCAGGTCTAGCTCTGAATCACACAGGTGAATGCAGGGGTGGACAGAGAGGTTGTGGGTTCAGGCTGTGGTTTTGCACCACATGCATAAAAGGAGAGCTGTTTGCACAGGATGGTGTGAAAGTTTGCCAGTTGCCTGAGCCAGGTGGAGTGCTTGAATGGGAAAGGGATTGAAAGTGGGGAATGCAAACCAATATCTAATAAACCAAGTGATGGGGAGGAGGTAGAATTTTAACTGAAAAAAAACCATGTTTTAAATAACAGAATAAATCTTAATTCTAAAATTCATTCAGGAAACCCTGCCAGACACCAAAATAACCATAGGCTCCCTGGCACTTTTTGCAAGAGGTATTAAAATACTTTGTAGTTATTTCTGGATAGAACAGTAGCTGAGGACAGATGTCCAATGACAGTCAATCCCTGATGTCATGTACAAATGAAACCCAACTCTAAACCCATATGCAAGAATAGGTCTGTGAGGACTATCAAACTATATCTAACTACAGAGGATGAACCCTGGTAGTAATATCCCAAGTCTAACTTAAATGCACCACCTGTTGATTCAGCAGCTTGACTCAAATTCCTAGCTTGATGGCAAGTGAAAGCCTGACTCTAACCCCAAACTTACACATAACTTGAAACCTTGTCCTATCTTGTCATCTTCTGCAGATGACACAAAGTTTGGGGGGAGTGTTGATCTGCTGGAAGGCAGGAGGGCTCTGCAGAGGGACCTGGATAGGCTGGAGAGATGGGCTGATTCCAACGGGATGAGATTTAACAAGGCCAAGTGCTGATCCTGCACTTTGGCCATAACAATCCCATGCAGCTCTCCAGGCTGGGCCCCTCAGTTCAGGAAGGATATTGAGGTGCTGGAGCAGGTCCAGAGAAGAGCAATGAAGGGACTCGAGCACAAGTGCCATGAGGAGAGGCTGAGGGAGCTGGGGGTGTTTAGCCTGGAGAAGAGGAGGCTCAGGGGAGACCTTATCACCCTCTCAGATGAGGGTTGGTTTCTTCTCCCAGGCAACCAGCAGGAGGACAAGAGGGCACAGACTCAAGCTCTGAAAGGGGAGATTTAGGTTGGATATTAGGAAGAGATTTTTTACGGAGAGATTAATCAGGCATTGGAATGTGCTGCCCAGGGAGGTGGTGGATTCACCATCCCTGGAGGTTTTTGAGACTGAATGTGGCACTTAGTACCATGGTCTAGTAACAACAGTAGGGTTAGACTTGATCTTTGAGGTCTCTTCCAAACTGGTTGATTCTATGATTTTATGATCTTCAGCTGTGATGTGACTGTGGAGTAAACAGTAACTCTCCCAGACTCAAAATTGCTCACAGCTAGATGGTTCTTTTAAGCTACAGTGCTAACAGTAGAACAATAAACCCTTGTAATCCAGGGAAAATGCTCAGCACTGGGTTTGCACCAAGAATTAGGATTAGAGATAAGGTATAGGACAACATGAGGATGATTGATGACTTTTGGAGAAGTCTCCTAACCAGGTGTGGGACTAAAGTGATGGAGCCATGTATCTGTGTATTTAAAAGCAGTTGAAAGCTTGAAAGTTTGAACTTGCTGTTCTTTGCTGAAGACATCTGTACTACCTTGTATAACACATTTGGATTTTGAGTTGAAGTGTGAAGCATGAGTTATGACTGGGTCTAATAAGGGCTACCTAGGTTTGCAACCATTAGGTTTGCAACCATTACTATATGTCTTTTACTTCAGGATTGGAGATGATATTAGGGTGATGTGTTAAAAAATCTTGGAGACAGATATTGTCATTTTTGAGTAAGCAAATTTTGATTAATTAGGTACTATAATGTCAATTGGGCTAGTTGCTAGGAAGTCTCAGAATGAGATTAAGAATTTAGGATAAAATTGCAATTTTGTGCATGGGCTGTCATTCCTGTTTTGTGAAGAGGAGCAGTAAGTTTGTGCTGATTGAAGCATGCTAATCAAGTGCAAATATTTCACATTGCTAATTGAGTTTTGGTGTGTATAGACACCTTTGAATAACATTTACACAGTATTTATTATTATCACATCTTATTGATTATTACTGGGTTTGTTATTATTATTTACTTTGCTGTTAATGATATATATTTGGGTTTAGTCATATATTTGCTGTTAATGCTAATATTTTTTTTTCTCTAATATAAACTAAAATGTACAAAAAAAGAGACAAAGAAGGAGGGGGAGAGGAGGTCAATTCCCACAGCAGTGGGAGCTGCTTCCCATGAGGCCCTGCCTTAACAATATTGCCAGGATTTGCAGGTGCAGACCCATGAAAATAACAGCAGAAGAACAACAGCATAAAAACAATTAAAGAAAAGTACTGCCAAAGAGAGTCTGGAAAACACTGCCTCATCAGCTTCAGCAAAAGGTTTTGGAGCTGCAGACAGCAGGCTCTGAGCATTACAAAAGCTAATGCAGTGGGGAACTTCAGGCACAGTGCAGCACACATGTGAGACAAGCACTGTTTTGTAGCAGGGTGACAAGTCCAGGAAATTTCTATCCATCTCTCTGAGGACTCCCAAGCCTCTACAAGAACAGCCTGTCAATAAGTGACATAAACAGCAGTCCCCTGCAGCAGGCGGTGGCGGTGCGTGGGATCTGTGATGGGTCACAAACAGTTCGTTTGAGTAGACTTAGGCTTTTATGAATTGCGCCTGCCTAGCTAAGATGTAGGTGTTCCTGGTCCCAAAAGGCTTCTTCAGTACTTAGTCCTGAGCCTGGCAGGCGTCACTGCTCCTGGCCAAAGGAGAGGTTGGATTTGGGCGTCTCAGTCAGACTGGAATCAGCCGGTGAGTTATGTCTAGGGATTGCTGATGTTTTATTTCCAGGTGTGTCAAGGAGCAAAAAAACATCGTTTTTTTCCATTTTTTTCCATTTTATAAAGCAGGGTGTGACACGGTATGTGCATGGCTGCTTAGCTAAAAACAACACAAGTTCCAAATCTACTCCTTAGGTATTTGCTGTGAAACTAGACACGGCAATATGATAGCAAGTTAGAATGAAATGGGAAATAAGCCCTTTCCCTCCTCTGAATATGATGTCAGACACTATTACCCACACATACAATTACTGATTTCATGCTATTATTTCACTGTGTTAGAAGGATTCTTTGAAGCATATAGCAGATCTTTACCAGTAATTTAAACTAGCTACCAGTCTCCATCCTGGTTACTGCATATCTACTGCCAAGACACTGTTTTGGTAACAGTTAATAATCAGCTGTCTGGACTACCTCACCATAAACATTACAGGGTTTCATCACTCATGTTTTATTTAATTCCACTTGTCATCAAGGTCTATTATTGGAGCCTTACAATTTTGTTCAAGAGAGCTGATTTTTACTACTGTTGAAAGTTCCTCTACGTATTTTTTTTGCACTGTATTCTCCTGAGCTAGGATCCTTTTCTTTTGGTTCTCAGGTTGACATAAGTTGTTCATTCAAATAAATTCATTAGATGATTGACAACCTGTAAGAGTCCCTGGTGGAATATGCTTGAGATGCCAGGGGCAAAAAAAGGAAAATGCATGAGATTAGTAAATTACTTGGGTTAAATGTAACCACCTGTCTTTGATTCTACACCCCTTGTTTACCATCCTGAAAAGGCTCATCCCAGCTGAAGAAGGTATAAATTGAAATCATCCTTCCCCATGTACATCATCCTTTGCTCATTGCTTTGTTTTTTGTCCTGTTGTGACTTCCTACACTTAGCCCAGAATCGTACAGAGTAAATGAAGCAGATAGTTGCCTGGAATGAACAAAATTATTTAAATGGTCAAAGATTCAAATAAGAATAATGAAGAAGAAGCTCCTTCAAGCACTGTTGTTGCACAGAGTATCAATTAAGACTCATACCACGTGAGCATTTCAGCCCATGTGATGGGGAGTGGTGGCCTTTGTTCTGCTTTTCCTGTCCCCTGACTCTGCTTTTTGTCTCTTGCCAGAAGAAGAGGATGGAGGGGAAAGACCAGCAGCAGGCAGAGAGCATTCAGACTGTTCTTCTGAAGAGTGCTGGAGAAAAAGATGCAGGTTTCTATGCCAAAAAATGTTCATCTATGCACAGTGAACCTGCTCCAAGCTGAAGAAGCCCAGAAAAAGCAGTTGCTGGGTTGGAATAAGCCTCTCACATTCCACCAGCTAGAGGTCCATGAATCTGATGTGTTTTGATGACAAATTCCCTTTTAGACCTGATGATACTCCTATCATCAAAGTTTGCTCAGAGCTGGTGCTTCTTGAAAAAAAAGGTCAGACTAACCAACATTTTTCTGATGGAACCAGTGAAATCTCTCCTTGCACAGGTCTATGCTTGGTAATACCCCAGTATGCACGTTAGCAGTCAAATATATCTGAACAAAGCAGAAAAAGGCATTTCTTTGTAGTCAACAGCAGATGCTACAGTATGCTTTTAGGTTCCATCTCAGTACACTGACACACAGGCCTAGCAGTTCTGCTTGTTCTGTGTTCAGGCACTACCTCAGTGAGATTTCCTCTGCAAGACATGAAATCTCATTAGTATGGCCCAGAGCCCGAAAGAATAAGTCCTGTTCAGAGAATGTATATCATATATAACCAGCTCAAGCCCAGCACAGTGCTATGCTATGACCACTGTGTGGCTCTAAACCAATGGGCTTTCGTACTGCTTTGAGTGCAGGTGGAGCAGAAGCACAACATTCTGCATTTATTCATGTAGAAATCTCCCACCCCAAGGCTCTCAAATGCATTTTGCCAAGAGAAACAAACATATTTTCCCTTTATACTGCAGTTCCTTCTGTCTGTCCTGTGATTTGTCCCTTCCCTGTTGTTTCTGACCTTTCTCAGATTCAAACCTGCAACTCTAGGCACAGTGCTTTGAGTTATCACTTATTATCATTGAGCAACTAGAAGTCTCCTGTATACCAGAACTGATTTTCTCTTCTTGTTTTCCTTTTATTTGCATTTTTCTCTTTCATCTTGGATGTTTTCTTTCCAGCCACTGCCTTCAACCTTCCCTTATTCATAAGCAATCTGCATTCCAAAACATTTTCTCTGCATTCAATACATATTTTTTTCTGAAATTCCTTCACATCAGTTATTTGTGGCCTTATTGGGTTGGTCTTGCTGCAGCAAATGTCCTCCCTTTTCCCTCTCTTCTGAAGGAAGTATCCTAGGTCTGGACACAGGTGTGTTTTGGTAACATATGGTGGTGAAGCTCCATGCTTAAGGTGTAGCCTGTACTCCAGGTAATCTGTGAAAGCAACCTTGGTGAACTTTGCTGCCCAGGAGGAAAGCCTGAGCCCTTCTTCATTTGCCATAATCTTTTGAAGGAGTAGTCCTGCCCTCCAGAGAGGCCACAGAAAACTGTCACCTACAGTAGACTGTGAGCAGGAGTATTTGTAGAGAGCCCTCAGGCATACTTCTCTTCAGGCATTCCTAGGGCTAGGAGACTGGTGTAGTGCCTGTGACTGCACCCCAGTAGTAACACGGTAAAAAAAAGTCGCCTCCTTCTCTTTTTCTTATGCTGCCCAACTTGCCCAGCTGAGATAAGTCCTTCCTTCTGAATACTGGGGGACTCAGAGGCAGACTGACTGTTTTGATGTATATTCTCCTTTCTTTCTGGTAAGAAGAAAGGTTTCCCTCAGGAGAGCACATGGGTCAAACTTCCCCACAGTAACCAATACCTCTGCCAGAATTTATTTCTAGTACATTGCTCAGGCAGCTGGGGAGCCCCAAGCAGCCTTAAGAGGTGGTTAAGAGGGCAGAGAAGGCAAAGGAGGAAATTTGGGGCTCTGAAAAGCCATCTTTCTCCCTTCAGTGTCTGGACCCAGAGATCTTCAGGGAGATGTCCTTCTATCCTCTCAGGGAGAGGTGTGTGCTCTTGCCCTGTTCCTCACTCCCTGTTATCCCTCATTCCTTTCACCCCCTCACTTGGGAAGAGAAAGGCAGGAAGACGACCAGCAAAGGCAAGCACAGGCAGAACAGCTGCAGGAGCAGCTGAGTCAGATGCCAGAATATTTTGCACAGTTTTCACTGGCCATATTCAGTCTTTCATTGCTGATTGCTCCAGAGCGCATGTCCCCCTCCAGCTCACGGCTCTTCATCTCAGCTTCATTCCTTTTGGCCCCCAGCTCCTGCTGCCTTTTCTCTCCTCTCCTGGCTGGGCCAATTTCTCCTGTTTCCCATTCTCTCCTCTCTCTCCCCGCTGCTTGCCCTGCCTATTTTGGACACAAGCTCCCTGTCACTCAGAGAGCCACACAGAGCCTGGCATGCTGGAGTCCCTACTCAGGCACTGCTGTAATAACAACCGCAGGATCACGTTGTGCTTATATCTTTACTAGCTTATACAGGAATATACAGTGGTGTTTTACAAGGCTATAAAAATATATCTTAAAGGAAACTAGCACAGGAAAACAGGAGAAGTGGGGCCAGATCAGCTGATGTAAATAAAGGCTGCATTGAATTAAATAGTGCTGCAACTATTTACAGCAGCTGCAGGACCTGACCTGTGGCCCCTTCCTAAAGCAAGGACTTGATGCAGCCTCCTGCCTCTGTTGTGGCAGGAACTGAACTGAGCTCTCCATGCCCACCCAGTGGAGAGGGATGCTGGCAGGGAGGAGGAGGTGGACCCTTGCTATAGTCCATCCAGGGGTGAGACACAGTTGTGCTGCAGCTGCAGAGGGTGTTTCTGACAGCTGGGCTGCTGTGTTGTGCCCAGTGGTGATGGAGGGACACATCCTCCTCTGCCAGTCTCCTGTGTCTAGCCATGGACCAGCTGCAGTCCCTCTGGAGCTTGGCAGGATTCACAGTATTCACCCAACGGTGCCATCACAGGGCTCCAAAAACTACTTGTGAGGTAAGATCAAATCCAGCACAGAGTTTTGACATCTAGGTGCTGGAAAGAAAACAAGAAGGAAGGAAAGGTATTGGGAAAGGTCAAACATTGCATTTTGAAATTTTCTGGTTTGAGAAGCAGAATTCAGTTCAATTTTACCTGAAATGAGTATTGAACTTTCCACTCAGCCAGTGAAATTATAAACTTGTGCCTCTGTAGGACTTTCTGGATCGCATAAATTCTCACCAGCATATACAGTAGAGTACATTTTATTTTTCCTGGATCTGATTTTTTTTAAAAATAAAAATTCAAGTCTTTCAGGATAGATGACGTCCCATTGAGGCATCAGAATGACATGAATTTTCATCTCTGGCAAGTTGCTGTATTGAATACTTACAGAACCCAGCTATACAAATAAAACAAAAGGACTAATTCTGTGGCACTAAACTAAGAAAATGAGTAAAGCTATTTTTGTGTGGTTTTTTGCAGGACTTTTCAGAAGTAAGGGAAGTTTTCTACTTAGCAGTGCAGTTCTGTGGACAATCAGAAGAGCTCATGGGTAGGAGGCGTCAACTTTACCCTCAACCAGACTGTCTTGGTTGTTGAGTCATTTTACAGATTTCAGTATGTTCAAAATGTTGCCTTACAAAAAAAATAACTATCTCCAATTTGAATTTTGAAAGGAGCCTTGATGTTAAACAATAGGATCAGCTGGTGTTAGTTTCAAGGCTGAAATAAAAGGCTTGGAGAAGGGCAATGATATATTTAAAATATCTGTCACATTTCCTCTGAAAAAGTGTAGATTTTAACAGTTTTTCATTTCATGAAAAAAAGAAAAAGGAAAAGAAAAAAGGGTAAAAGAAAATCCAACCAGCTGTAAAGAAAAAGTGTAAAGCTATCTCAGCCCAGCAGTTAGCTTCCCGAGATGGCCGCAAAAGGGCGATGAAAGGAGGTCACGTATGGAACAGCTCTTTGAGCTCACATCTCCAGCGGCTGCGATCGCGTCCACCTTGGCAGGGGTACAGAGGGTTTGGTTCCTCGTGACACTCCCCAGCAGAGCAGCCATTCGCACCTGCGCAGCAGGGCTGCAAAGCCCTGCCAAATCACCACCACAGCTTTCTGCTCTGGGGACAAAACAATACTGAATCAGGCCTAGAAATGTTGAGGTTTGGATTTCCAAGGGTCTTTAATACAGGTTTCCAAGTCTGTAAATACACAGTGATTAACAGTCTGGAAGCACTCACCGTTTTCCCCGTGGCCTCAACCTTAATGGCAATCCTGGGGAGGGAGGATGATGGGTTAAATCCCTTGCAGCTCATCTTTTGTGGAGATCCATGAGAAATTGCTTGCCAGCATGCGTTAGAAGTGAATGTTGTGCTTTGGCTCCTCTGGCAAGCTCTGCTCTCGGTGCTTGGAGGACTGTGTGCATCTGCAATGGTGCAAAACTGCTTTTGAATGCTGCAAAGTGCCCCTTTCAAATGAGCTGAATAGGCACATCACGAAGAAGGAAGGAAAAATGTGCTAAGATGTGATTGCTAAACAAGAAATCAGCAAGGCCCGTTTGGCATTGCAAGCACTTCTGCCTGCGATTTGGCAGGGCTGCCTACATGTAGCACAGGTGCAAATGACTTCTCCAGGGACAGAGCACTGTGAAACTGGGCCTCTTTTCCAGCAAAAGACAAGTAGGGAAATAAAACCCCTGGACCAAACCCTGCTCTCATTAACACTCCTGAATCCTACTGACTGAAGGCCAAATGCTCTCTAGATTGAACAAGACAATGATTTAATATCTCATTTTCCTGGTTTGACCAGCAGGTCCCAGCAGGTCTGGTCTCCTCTGTGCTGGTGGAGACACATTAACTTCCCTGGAGTTGTAAAGGAGTGATATGCTCCACCATGTTGTTACCAGTGATTTCTACATACCATTTAACAGTTCCAAATGTTACTTGTGGTTTGCATATTCCTCCATCTCCACCTTGGCTAGCACACGTACTGCTCACTAGGAGATGGAGAGTGCAGTACTGCTGCATCCCACCTCCTCCCTGGAGGTGGAGATGGAGTCAATTTTCCAATATCAGGGGTGTCACTGACATCCAGCAGTTCTGGATCTTCCTTGACTCCTGCATTTACAGTGCAGCAAATCCCAGGGCACAGCTCAATCATGGGCGTTACAGCTGGTCGGGGCTTTCTCACAGGTCTCATCATACAACAGAGAATACAATGCAAATAAATACCTCTATTTCCCTTTTTCTTTTTTTTTTTTTTTTTTTGCATGGACTACAAAAAAATGGCCGTGAGGAAGCACATACCATATCATATCAATAGGCATTTTTCTTAGTTATCCATTAAAAATTAAATGGAAAATGTGCTAATAGTAGCCAAATCTAAAGAACAGTGCTTTTTAAAAACATCTTGCCACCCTCAGTGTTGTGTTTTTTTGCTGGGAAAAGCTCTTCAAGCAATTTGGATAAACTAATGTTTATCTAAATGTTCAAAGTGTGCAGAGGTCTTTGATATCAGAGCAATCCCTTTGTGGCCTGGCTTTTTGACATACACCCTGCTGGCCTTTATTTTGAATGCTGCAAACACTAGAATATTATACTCAGATACAGAAGTCAATAAATATATGCTTTAATTAAAATAATGTCCCCTGCCCACAAACTGCTGATGAACATCACAGTCCTTTATGTTTTATGTTTTTTCAGGACTTTAGTGTATGTTTATTGGCTACAAACTTGGTGGTTGTCTTTGTTTGTAGATCAGATGTATAGAGTTGTTATAATTTGATGCAAAGCTTACTTTATTACAGTAGTATGACTTTCTTACATAAGTACAAAAGGAAACTGTAGAATAAGACAAGACTAGTTATACACTTCAGGCAACTTCCACTTTCATCTCAGCTATCTTTGCTTCAGGATTTTCCATTCTTTCAACACTTTTCTTCAAATTATTCAATTTTTCCCATCTAATGTCACTCTGCTGTGATGACCCATCGGGTAATATACAATATGATGCACATACCCAGCTCCACTGGGTTAAAACTGGACTATAATATGAATATTGTTCTAACAGCTTGATGAACTCATTTACAGCTATGGTACAGGTGATAAAATTACAGAGCTGCAAATCCCTTTGGTCTTCTAGAGTCCTTTAGCTGATGTCATTTTTTGCCAGGAATAATACGTTGTTTCTTACTAGGGAGCTGGGAAGTGCAGGGAAGGTAGATAGATATGATTATTAAATGCAGTGTGTGCAAGAGGGGAAAGATGCTGAAGTCAAATATACACAAAAATTAATAGCTTTCCTGATCTGAGCTCATGTTTCTCATGCTCTTTGGATTACAGTAGGGTTACCCTTCTGGTGTCTGCACCCCAGGGATTCACATCTGTGTAAATGTGGTAATAGAAAAAGGCCCTCATGATGAATTCATGAATTGTTCTCATTGACACTAGTTGATACTTTTACTTGGACAAGTCTCCTTTGCAGGTGCACTGACCACACACTAATTGAAAGGATTATTTTCATAACTTTCTGTGCAGTCTGCAAGGCTTTCTGTGAAAAGCATAATTGTTTCAACCAGCTGCTTGGAGTTGTTTTTATTAATTTCTTTAAATCCAACAATGCTGGATCGGCATATTTGAGACTCTCCTCCAAACTGTATATGAGCATAAATAAAATTAGTGCATGTGGTTCTTCTGTGGGAGAGAAATTTATTTGCAAGTACAACATTTCTGTGAGGAGGAAAATCACTTTTTAAATGCACTTTTTCTCCCAGCCCCTTGCTATTTTTATCTTCATCCCCACAACAAATCTTTAATGTGCAGTATGTCTGCATGGCACCTGTTGGGATTAGCTGGGACCCGAGCAGACACTTTACAAGTCCATGCATTTGCACTGCCTGATACATCTAATCCCAAATTTATGCTGTGTGAAGCCTTAACTGTAAAGGGTTCTTCAAGCTGTGTTATTTCCCTTTCTTGATTGAAAGCCAGGTCTCTTACCATGAGACTGGCCATAATGTCTGAAAAGCCGTATGGACTCAGTGCTCAATTTGTATAGCAAACAGGGGGTGTTAAAAAGTCCATGGCACAATCACTTGGATGCAATCTTGGTGCCTCCCTCCTCCTTTGCTTGGGGAAAATGCTCAAAGTGTGGAAACTGCCATGGGCTAAGCAAAGTTAAACCAGGCTGGCAACATTACATGAGAGGGACAGAAAGCAAAGGTGAGGAGGTCTGTGGGGTCCACTTAAACCTTGGCCTCTCTTCTTGCCTCAGCTCCGCCCCCCTGACACCTCAGGGACCAAGGAGGTTGGCCTTCATGCCAAAACCCTGAGGTTTCCTTGCAGCAGCAGAGCAAGATTTGCACAGAGAAGGGGAAAGGACTTCCAGCCCTCCCTCCTTCTGCCAAGCCTTGGATGAAGAAGTCAAGGTCTCTGCTGCAGCCTGGATGCCTGTGCACTGCCTGCCTGTCCCAGCCCCTCTCCAACCTCCATTTAGTCTCCCCTCCATATGGGAGACTACAGCCAAACCCTTGCCTTCTCTCACCCTTTCCTCCTGGCATCCCACACACCCAGCCATCAAGTGAGGCTCCAAACTCCTTCCAAAGGTCCTGCTCACCCTTGGTAGTGGGAAAAGCACCAAAGCCTCGTTCTTCCCTCACGTTTTGGCTCTAGCTTGTGTGTGCCATATGCCATGAGACTATGGAAATGCATCACATGCCATGAGACCTTTGGGGGCTGTGCATCTCCTCAGAGATTAGCCTAAAAACTACCAGGAGGATGACATCACTGGAGCAAAGCCCTGAAAATGTGCAAAATGGTGTTTTGGTGGCTGGAATACAATGCAGGAAATTCTGAGCAGATAGTACCCAAGATTTTGAGCTTTCTTAATACAAAACATCCATGTAACTGTCATCCTCCTCCTACTTCCGCAAGCTTACTAATAAGCCCTTTGCTCCTGTGGAGAAGGTGGTTTGGTTGAATGAACCCTGTTTGTTGGTTGAATGAATCTCACTGACTGATGCTGACTGGGACCTGTGAGTCAGAAGAAAACAACTTTGAATGTTTAAAAACCAGGCAACAAGCCTTGCAAAACCAAGAGCCAATCCCAGAAATTTCTATTAACATGCATGTAAAAGGAGGGTTTCACAATTTTATTGATTTAAACTCACAAGGGCGGGATATATATTTTTACCTCTTCTTAGCACCCATTTAAGATAAAAAATTCTGTATTCGAAAAATATATGCAGGATCTTAACAAAAATACAATAAATACTTTGGGTATTTCCAGGGAAATAGCAAGCATTGGCAATACAAATGGTCAGAAAATGGAGATGCCATTTCTGGACATATTTTGACATGTTCAAGCTTGTTTCCATTCCAAACTGGAACAAAACTTCAACTGTTTAAATTTCATGGTATTTCACACCAAGAGGAAAAACATCTCTTTTTTCAGACAGATAAATTATTGTTTTGATAATATTCTCATATAATTAAATAAAATTTCTACTAGTGTAACAGAAAATTTAAACTGGCATAAAATAGCTAAAGGTCAAAAGAGACAGAGACTCCCCAGAGAGAGGTTTCACCCCATACTTAAGCAGGTGTCAGGGGAGCACCTCTAAGGTTACTCTGTCTCTTGTTTGAGTAGGGGATGCTAGTCAGTCTTATGGCCACTGTCTCTGATACCATTCTCAAGTCAGAGATGAATTTGGACAGGGATCCCAACTTCTTTCCTTTGGCCCTGATGCTCTTCTCTTGACTCAGCATTTCTTCAGGCCATATACAGCAAACAGGCTGCAGAAACCTTTGCCATGTTCCCACCTTCTGCTGCTCACTTCCCAGTGCTAGCAGTGAATTGATCCTGAGGAGCCCAGGTTGCAGCCTGTCCCAGGGCAGGCAAAGGTTTTCTTTGGCAAGAAACAAAAAGGCTTTCTGTATGGAGCCCCATGTGGCTCAACACAGCCAAGGACTGCATTGTCCTACAGTGCATCTGAGGTTTGTCTCTTCTGTCTAAACAGGTTTGTAAATCAAATACTGCTTTATTCCTGTTTACCCTCACTGTGGCTTCACCATTCCTGAAAATCATACTCAGCGCCAAAGTTTGCTCACAGACTTCCCAGAAAAGCTATGTACTACTTTGCAAAAAATAGTGTTTGCTTCCCTACTGAATAATGCAAAGATAAAGCAGGACCTAGTCAGTAATCAGAAGCATTCCAAACACCTCCAAGACACAAAGTGCTCTGTAACATGGCCTTTAGTAACACTGTTATGGGTCTTAGGAAATGGCAGGGGATGATGATGCTCTTCCTCCTGCAGGGCCATCCTACTATATGTTCCCAAGCAAGTCCTCCAAGGACATTCTCCAAAGGGTCCTCTCACATCTTGCCAGGATGGTCCTGCCTGTGGCCAGAAAGCAGCTGGGGAATGCAGGATCTGCCCCTTGCCCCTGTCCCTGCATGTGCATCTGTGGCTACTCCTGTGTAAAGCTGCTCATGTGCACAAGGGACCTTCCCACGGCTATTAAGCTTTGTACCATAGTGTCTTGCCTGAAGATTAGCATTTAAATCAATTTTTGATCATAAACCCATTTATAACATATAAAGCATGCTTTACTTGCCCATTAAGAACTCACTAATGCCACATTACTGTTATTTTTCCTGAACAAAATTAATTTTTCTATCTTTCCCTGCCTGTTATTACTAGTAAATAAGAATGGTTAATGAGAACTTTCCTGATAAGGACAGCCCTTGTTAAACAGCCACTAAAAACACTCCTAACAGGACCACAGCTGCATCTGCTACAGCGTGGACTTCTTTTTATCTGTGATCCAAACCCTGCATTCCTCAGCAAGATGAGACTCAATCTGCTGTCGGGTGGCACTTTGCCGGCCTAAGAACTGATTTGCCCACATGCTTGTCGGAGGCTGATCCTCAGCAGGTAGCATTTATTTGAAACCAGACATGGCAGGTGGTTTCAGCCCAGAAACACATTTTTGCACAGATTCCAATTAAGTGTTTATAAGCTATTGGTTATATAAAACTGAGATCAGTGATGTTGGCAAGTTTTCTGTACTTTCTCTGTGTGCTAACAACTCAGCTTAACTTTTGTTTGTTGTTGGGGGGCTTTCAAGTGTGTGTCAAATATTAACATTTTAATTTGCAAGGAAATTAGTAGTTGGAAAACTGTAATCCCTTACGAGCATGCGTGCACACACACATGTGCACATGCTCAGTCTGTTAAAATTACTTGTGTTATTAAGTTTGTAATAAATCCTCAATGTGGAATGGCACGTGCTGAATCACTGAGCTATTTGACAAAGATCCGTTTAAAGGGTTACTCTGGGGCCCCAAATCCCATTTTTAAATACAAGGCCCTATTGAACCTAATCAATGGGTTTTCTGTGATTCCACCCACCACCACCATCTCCCTCCCAGCAACTCTAATTAAGAGGTTTTGGGCAACTTTAAAGGTTTCTATGTAGCATTTTTAGCTATAGCTGTGAAGTGCTATAGGAGAGCATGAAAACATACCTACATAGGTCTTTATGCCTCCTTCTTCATGAGCTGCTGCAAACCATTCCATCACACATGGGTTGTGGCTGGCACTGGTTTCCACAAACCCAGCTGGAGGAGCAGGCATGTTCACCTGTGGCTGCTGGCAGCCAGGGGAGGTTCTGCTCCAGGTTTGCGTGGGAAGATCAGGGACCAGATCTGGAACCACCAAAGCATCTCAGGACTGTGGCAATGGTTTTGGCAGCTAAGAGCCCCAGCCCTGGAGGTATAACATGACCACTCAAGGCCAGACCACAGACACCAGCCTTCACCAGCTGCGAGTCTGGCAGGAGCAAGCTCAGTTCTTGTGCTGAGGCAGGCCAAGACTCTCCTTTGGTTTGTTTATTTTTTAAGCAGGGTTTTCTGTGCTACATGTAAAGGAGGTAAAGAAGTTGGTAGTTTTGCTGGGTTGGGGTTTTTTTTCAAGATAAATTATGATATCCATTCCTTTTCTTCATTTTTTCCTGGTATTCCTTGAATGAGGAATGGGGCCATCCCACCAGGACAAAGAGATTTGGCCAGCATGCCAAAAGTGCAATTACAGTTAAATGAAAAAAATAAGAAAGAAATGTATTTTATTCATTTCAGCTGTTATGTCTTAATGCAAAGAAATCACTTTGCACAGTTCTGTAACTGACACCAATTTCTAATCTCCAATACTATTAACTTCTAAATCTCCGTTATAAAGAATATTGGCAGAATACCAGAGTCTAATGCAGCTAAATGGACTTAGTTGAAGCTGGTGTTTTATTTTCTTTTTTCCTGAAATGCTGAAACAAAAATCGTTAAACTATTTTGTTAATTGCTGATAACATTTTGGTTAGTTGGATTTCCTCTTTTGGCTGCTATAGGCACATTCCTGGAGCATGACATGACTTTGCCTTTGGGACAAACAAGAAAAAGAAAAAAAGAGAGACCATTTTTGCAATGACAAAATGTATTGTTATAGGATTAGAGACAGGATAGCTCCAGGATTATGCTGCATCACTAACTCAATTTAAGAGGCCTAAGAATTGAAACTAAATATTGAATAGCTGCAGGGAAAGGGCATTGTTACAGAGTAATACCTGTGTGAAAACTTGAATGTTTTATGTCAGTTGGATTGCAATAGATTTCTGATAACTCAGAGATCCTCTCACACAAACTAGAAAACCTTGAAACATTTATTTCTCCCTGCCACTTAACTCCAATGGCACTGGAAAACCAATTCAAGTCTCAGCTGTGCAGAAATAAATATTAATTAACAACAATCTTGGCAGAAATGTTACTACAAGTCAGTGATGGGCTTTAAGTGAGGGTCCTGCCTTGACAGCATCATTCCAAGGGAACCTGCAAAGCTGTCTTCTGCTTGACATTAGTGCCCTACACCAATGTTGGCATAACTTTTCCACTGCAAGATTTAATTGGGAGCTTAAACAGATAATGATGATCTGTGCCAAGTGGGACAGTGGAAGTAATTATCAGATTTAGATATTCTGGCATCCTGGATAGATTTTCTTAAGCGCAGGAAATGAATTATAGCAGAATATCCTTAGACTCAAAAATTATTGGCAGGGAGGAAGCAAAGAACAATGCAGCCTTGGTTACATGCTGACGAGCTTTGGCTGATTTGCTGTGTTACCATTTTAGTCTGTGTGTGGCTATTTAATTTTTGTTCCTCAAGAGAGCCGAAATTCTAACACCATCTAAGTCAGAGCTTGGAGAGTTTTTTTTTTCATTTTGAGTCCAGAGAACAGTTTGGTTCACAAAGGACTGAACAAAGGGAGAATATCAAGAAAATATGGGCTGCTCTTACTAGAGCATAGGATCCTCCATGTATTAGAGCCTTGTGTGATATTAAAATGGGCTACAAAATTCCCTTCTTCTGTGCTGAACTGGCAGCCTGGCTGTACCTGTGTTCCGCTGTCTTTTAATAAATGCATTTTTCATTAAAAGCTCTTGACATTTAAGCCACAGAGGCCAAGGTCTGGATTCACCTCACCTAATATTAGACATTTGCATGAGATCCCTTGGCAAGGACTGCAACACTGAAGGTTCCTTCAGTAATCCCTGCAGACAGACAAGCACACTCCTTCCTTTTGTGAGCTGAGTCACCTTCTAACAGGGCTTCCATTGAGCAGGCAAGTCTCCTACCTAGGTACCAAAACCAAGAGCCTAAAGTGGCTGCAGGGAACAATGGCTGAGTATTTTTCACCATGGCAGTCGAGGCTACCAGCAGGACTAGAAATGTTGGTCAAACACTGCAGAATCTTGACATGCTTGGAAAGGAGATAAGCTTGCATCATATTTACCAGATGTCGTAAATGGATCTCAGATGGTAATTTTCTTCTGTAAGTACTGGCATCTTGAGCAAAATATGATCCAAAAGAAAGGGCTCTGTACGCCATTATCAATCCTGTAAGCCTGATGTCTTACCAGCTGCGACATCATTAGCTGCACATCTGTCTAAACTCAAGGTGGTTTTCTAGCCTAACTCTTATCCCATGTCCACTCTGAATAACCTCTGAATAAAAGACACTTGTTAAAGTTCAGCTGTAGAAGGGGCTGCATCACGAGATGGCAGATGGGCAGGCCCAAGCCTCTATCACTGAATACAAAGATATATGGCACATTCTCTCCTTGTGGCTCATGTGATACTCTTGATAAGATGAATGTAAGTTTCTGGCAACCATACACAGTGAAATCTATACCCAAGGAATGCATATAAGTCAACTTCTGCTTAAGCCTTAAATGATGGGTATATGTATAATAGTAGTCAGGGAAGAAGCACTGAGAAAATGTGAGGTTTACCAGTTGAGTGGCCTAACTGAGAGGAAGAAGAAGAGAAGAGCAAGTTGGAACTGATCCAAAATAAATATTTGAAGGAAGTTTAAATCAATTAGAAATATTTTTCCCCTGGCATTAAAAAAAATAAAACAGAAAAAAACTCAAACCAAACAACACAAACAAACAAACAAAAAACCCTGGCGGGGGAAAAAAAGCAAAAATAAGATTTAAAAGGTGAAAAGGAGGAAAAGATGGCTCATAGTGTGTGTTAGCTAATCAGTTTATTGAGATCTATAATCACACATACATTGTCACCATTAGTCCTAACCAATATAAATTACATGCCCCTGATTATAAGGCTGAGAGGTATCAGTGTGTTTGCACTTGCATTCAACCCCATTGAACCTTTGCTGAAAAAGAACCCTTGCCAAATCCCACAATAAAAGTGTTTGAGACTGAGCTGGAAGAAATATGAGTCTCTTTTACCTTGAGCTAGATTGCATGACAACAAATAGAAGAAAAGAAAAAAATATCCCTATTGGCACCATGTTCATAGGAAGGAAGGTTTCTTCTAGTCAGAGACTGCAAAATAATGCAGCCTCCTGCAGCCTAACAGCCTCTTTGTGCTCCCTTTGATAAGCAGAGGGAGTCAATGAGAGCCAAATCCTGCTTCTCATGGGGACAAGCCCTTTGAGGGATAATTCAGCTTAAGCATAAAAGAAAAGAATCAGAAGTGACCCTGTGTTCTCTACTGGAGAGAGTTCTGGACGTGTCTGAGTAATACTTGCACTGCTGTGGTCCCACTAACTACCCAAAGTCAGTGCATTCTCCCATTCATGCATTTGCTTTGCAAGAAACAGCAAGGACCATGCTGTGAATTGCAAAATCACAGGCTGGCCACTGCTTGTGTGGCCTCATCCCACTCCTGTTCCAGAGCACAAATAAGAAATTTTAATTCTTTAACGGAGTCAGGAGTACTCTATAATCCAAATGGCTTCATAATGACCAAGTTCTTATTTAGTGTGAGGCCTTATTCACTGCACACCTTACTTGCAGCATACTGTTATAACAGCCACAGTGTTGCCCTGACTCTGTTTTCGTTTTGGACTAAATACAGTACAGTAAGTCAAACATTATTGGTCACAATGGTAATGCAGAGTGTATATAATGTGCTTTTATTGCTGCGAGGCATAGTTGAAATATTTACATGGAATACATGAAATAACAGTAAGATTCATGTTCTGTTCCTTATTTGTAAGGTATTTTATTAAAAAGAATCTGAAGTTCATAAATAAAATAGTAATATCACTTATTTCCAGATACTAGTTCCAGCCTGTTGATTTTAATAGACAAGTATAACACTTCAAATGTGGAAACACAGTGGGTAATATTTATATGAAATCTCCAAGAACCGTGGTATTTTGCTCATGTGGAATATCATGGCATTTTGCCTGGATCAAGTAACCAGCAGATTAGCACATTAACACTTTTAAGAAACATGCATGTAATCCACTCTGAATGTGGTCTTTGACTCCTGGTAGGAATACCTAATGATTTTCAAATTGACGCGTTACTTTATAAAGGAAGCCAAATAAACAGGAATTGCTGAGAAGCTTCAGTTGGGATGTATGGCATAAGCACACATATGTTCTTATCAACAGAGGAGACAGGATCAACATTTTACAGCAATGGAAGGATTTGCAAAATCTACAGAGATACAGGAGAAACTTGGCTTTCTTTCTTTTTAAAGCTTTCTTTTTATAGCTTTACTGCTCTGTGTGAATGGCTAAGTGGATATAAACTGCTCCCTCTCACTGAAAGTTGGTCACCAGTTCAAGGTGACAGATTAGCAACAGACCTCTAAGACTGACCAGAGGTAGCCAGTAAAGCCTGCAAAAACCATCACCATTGCCAATTTTGAAGGTCCCACTCCAGTTTGCAGCTCAATAAGGATCTCCACAAGGCCAACAGCAATGTTCAGGCTGCCATAGGAATTAGGAAGGGGAAGAACAGGAGGCACAAGGGTTGTCAGTCCTCAGTTTCTAGGACAAGGATGCATGCCTTCAGGGATGTACTCCGACATAGACACTTCATGTGGTTTTGGTCATACTGCCATGCTCCCTGCATTGATTTTTCCACTTCCCACAGAGTAAAAAATCCCATCCTTCCCTTCATGGGAGCTGCTGCTGACTGTAGTGGTGTGCTTGCAGTGATGAAGTGCTCCACGTGTGCAAAGTTCTGGTTGTGTGGAATGCACATGCAAGCTCAGTGGTAGGTTGGGGTTCTGGCTAATTTTGACAGCCATCCAGAGGGGAACAAAACCTTCTATTCCCAGGGTGTTTTCAGTGTTGTAGCAACTGAGTTCAACTTCTGCAGCAGGAGACAGCAGGGAAAACCCAACAGTCCCCCTCCCATGAAAGAAGCAGCAGAGTCCAGGCTGTGTGCCAAGGAATCCTATCACTAGCCTTGTAAAAAACTCACCAGGGCCACCTCAAAAACAATAGTGAAATCATGCTTGGCTGCAGTTGGTTATGGTTTGAGAGGGAGACCACGAACAGGTCTCATAGAACTATTGTGGCTGGCTCCATTTCCTGTTAACTCAATTCCTCACAGTTGTTCTCTCCTTCCTGAGAGACAACTTTTATAACCCAATTAATGTACTTAGCGAGTGTCCCTGCTTTTCTTTTGACCAGATACGGCTGTCGCAGCTCATACCAATTAAGACCATTCTTTGGAAATGACTCCACAGAAGTCAACGGGACAAATCAGAGATTGCTCACAGTTGACCCAAAAGAAAAGTTCATGATATCACCCTTTACCCTGCTAGGGACTGATGGTCTCCTCACTTCTGCACTAGAGAATCAGGAATGAGCCCTGAGTTTCTGGACAGCCAAATAGAAGGTACAATATCCTTGCTAGACTGTGCACCCAAGATTTTAAAAAAAAATCTATGATTTCAAGCTTAGTTAAAATAACCTGGTTAAGAAAGTCCAAACATGGATATTCACAGAATGAAAGAATTTTTAAAAAAAGAAATCCTGGGATTTGAAAAGGAGAGAGGCTTGTCATAATGGATGGGGTAAAATCAAACTGTCTTATAAAGCCAAAGCTAAAAAGCAAATCCAAAAAGCACTCCCCCCTCTACCTTAGTTGCCAGTCTGAACACAGAAAGGATCTTTCTTTTGCACTGAAGTCATCTGTTGAAAAAAAAAGCACTATAGTGGGAAATATTAAAATCTTAATCATGAAGAGTCTACTTGGAAGGCTCATTCAAAAAGCAGCTCAGATGCCAATAAGCAACAATTGCTGTGAATCACATGCATACTGAGTACACTATTAACATCTTGTCAAAACTCTTGGGTATACAACACCAGCAAAGCAGAAAGGGGTCTGAGCAATGCTCCAGAGTTAGAACAGGATGAGGTTTGATAGACTATTAAAAAAACCCAAACTAACCTCCCCCTACTTAAGCTCACACAAAAGCCCAGATTTTTAGAACATCATGCTGGAGTCAGGCCTTTCCCTCTCCACTGACAGCCAAAGCTATTTTTTGAATTTGGGTCAGATTTAGTGACTAGACTTCAGCCAAAAAATTTAAGGGGAGATGGGGAAATAATTTGAAAAAGTTACAAGAGTTTGCCTATTTCAGAAACAAAAGGTTTCCATTTTTTGGGCTGGATTCACAAGAGGATTTGGGAGCTGACCACTTTCAGATGTGTATGCTGCAGAGGGCTGATTACATGCCTGCAGCTCCTGGCTGCAGCACCCTGGGACTGGGGATCAGAGCAGTGCTTCCCATCCCTGTGTTTTTATATCAGCATCCCCACAGAGGCAGCTATATCTGCATGAAAGTGTTTGCGTAGGCAATTCAGGGCGTCAAGGCTCAAGCCTTGTTTAGAACAACATAGCTGTCGTCACCTAAGGGAAGTGAAAAACTGGCTCCTAAACCCAACATGGTCAGAAAAGGTAAGAAAAGGTAGCAGGGGACAAGGATACACTTTGTGGAGTGTTTGAGGATCCTTGCTTCTGAGGCCCGAAAGGATATAGTCTGATCTCTCCAAAAATTCTGTATTTATTTAATCCATACTTCTAGAGCAAAGCAAGTACTTCTGCAGAGGGTCCTGTGGAGGCTTTCACCTTTTCACTCCCTCCAGTCTTCTTTCTAAGTTCTTTCATTCAGTAAATGTGGATATTTGGGCTTGCCCAGTCAAAGGACAATAAGTAAGGCAGCCACCAGAACCTCTTCACATAAAGCTGCCTTTTACCTATACACTTACATGTTCTTCATCATGCAGCATCTAAGTCTTGCAGTCATTGCCAGATTTCATCTGCACAAGGCCATTTATTAGATAAATACCCTTTCTTCTTTTATCAATGTCAGATAGAAGCAGTAGGTGAAGAAAGTGTCTTGGCAAAGGTCATGGAGGACAATCTCAGTTGAAGCAAGGGGGAACCTGGGTTTTCCAGGTCCCACCAGTTCCTGGGACATCCTTCCTTCATCAGATAGTTACTGGGGCGGGACACGGTCAGCAACAGTCATGCAGAAAAGGTTTGAGTGTAGCAACACCTGGGGCTGGCCCAGGGGAGAACAAAGCTACAAGCAACGCATTTATTTGAAATTGGGTTGTTTAACCATGCTGCATCTCCAGACACACTGAGGTTTCCTCGCTGCACTTAAAGTGCAGCTTGACTGTGAAACATGACTGGAAACACAACATTTTCCCTCAGACGACCTCTGTGTAGAAATCAGGAGCAGGAGGAGAGCACTTCCCATTTTGAAGGTTGTCTAGGCTCTGATTAGTGGAGGCAAAGTGCTGCTCTTCAGTCTCAGGACACCAAAAAAAAATCACTGAGATTGACCGAGGGCTAAAATGCCCACTTAGCTTAGGCATCTGATCTTATCTTCCCATGCAGCCCTTTGTGCACAAACCACCTTACCTTTCCCTCCCTTTTGCCCAGTCATAGCCACGAAACCAACATTTTCAGTGGGTTCCCTGCACCTACCTGGCAGCCCCCAGTGCTGTGCTGCATGCCACAGCTAATGGTGAGCTGGCAGGCAGGAAAGTCCCCCTGTTTCTGAACCCTTTTTGGTGGTTGTGGAGCCTGGGGGTCCACAGAGCGAGGAAGAAACCCCTGTCTACAAAACTAGGACAAAACATTTTTTTGGCTCAAGACTGATGGAAAAATATGTGGTTTTTCGATTATGAACTCTGCAAGATAACCCTGAAAACTACTGAGAAGTCATTGCTCCTACAAAGCCTCAGATAAGTTGGTACAATCACAGGAGTTTCTCACACAAGTGACATGAGGCACATGCATACAACACCATAGGATCACAACCCCATGCAGAAGGGCAGTGTGTACCTTGTATTTGCAAACTGGGGGTTTTCTACTGGGAAGCAGAAAGAGTAAAACTGAACAAGGATCCACCAGCTAAGGACATATAATTACAGGGCTCTTTGGAGGCAGTATTTCCAGCTTTCTTGTGCTATTTCGACACCTCTGCTGAGACTCATTTTCCTGCCAAAGTGTTAAATTCAAACAAAAGCACCTTTAAACCACACAAGCTTAAAATCAGGTCACGTGTGTGCCAGAAATCATTTTGAAATATCCTCATTACCTTTCTGTTTATTCACATACTATTTTACTATCTGTTTAGGACAGAGGGAATAGGGGTGCACTAGCTTTTTTTTTTTTTTTCCAAATAATATTTGCATAGAAACATTCAAGAAGCCAGGCATTCTGAAAGCCTAAAGCCTATTTCACTATCCCTCTCACAAACAAATCCCTCTCAGTCCAATAGAGATGCCATGGCTGATTTTTTTTTAACATTTCCTCCAGCACAGAGCAGTAGGCACCCTGGAAGTTGCATGCACGGAGAAAAGCTGTTTTAATAATGTGTGTGTCTAATCCATGCCTTCCTCCTCAGTCTCCCCTTTCCATGCTTAGCACACTCACTGAGCTGAGCTAACCTCCAGTTTGATTCTTGATTACAGTATTTTACTGCTTAATTGCAACCACTTTAACTCCAGATTTACTGTAAGCAAAAATTAGCAACAGTTAACTATTAGGTATTTGCAAAAAGATGACAGAGTCAAGGAGCCTTAATTTAATATCCATCTTCAGAGGTTTATAACTGAATCCATACTTGTATTTAAATACCAAATAATCTGCTGATTATTATGCATAGTTTTCAGTCACTGTAACGAAAACATGATGTCGCAGTCATGCTGTGAGCTCTGTAGCTAGGTTTCCTTGTTTATATTAACAGCTGTAAACACAGCCTAACTCAGCCTTGATTTAAAAGCAGATTTCCCATACTTTCAAGAATTCACCACATTGTGAAAGCTACAACTTCAGAACTTTTCTCACGTGCATATTGATTATGCCCAGGAACAGCCTGCAGTGTTACACATGCACTTGCAATGACCCATTTTAGAGACTCTGCATTAAAAGGGCCAGTTTTCCATTTTCACTAAAAGGTAAAATCAGCTTTGCAAATGTTTGTGTGTAATCTTACCCTTTTATGTCCTGAATACAGTCTGCAATCCTCTGCATAAGGCATTGAAGATGTAGCTTTGCTCACTGGGTCAAGGTTTCACATATTTATCCCTCCATTTAAAAATACAGGTTGTAAAAACATCCTAAAACCATTTAAATCAGTGAAAGGGGTTTCATTCAGTCTGAAATGGGTTTTAATGCAAAGTTTTACCTTCCTACCTTTTAGCAACAGTGTTGGAAAAGCTGAGCTTTTGGAAAAGCAACACTGCCTGCATAAAGGACTCGGAGCTCTCTTTAAGAGTATGGTGAGAAGTGACCTACATTTAAGTGGAAAGGCAGGTGAAGAAAAACAACCTGCTAGGTACATTTTGTAATATTTTTGCCTTGATAGAGGCAGCAGCACTCCATTCCTCTGACAGTTCCTCTAACACGTTAGATCTTCCAGTCTGTGAACACTGAACAAAGTCAACCAGCAAATCAAAGCAACCTTGAGGTCCAGGCCAGTGGGGATTCCTTCCAGAGGAAAACTCCCCAGCAGTACAGAGCTGCTGTAGCAATTTACCATCACTAGGGCTTCCAACGACTGGGTCTTGCATGGAGAGAGAAAGTAAGGGAGAAGGAGGGGCTTGTGTCCATCAACCATATCTGAAGAGCTTTTGGGATCACATTGCTCTACCATGGGGCAGGGATCCTCCTGGAAAAGTGATGGCATGTCTCCACCAGTAGTTTCAGCATTGTTGACTATATTTCACTTTTACATGTCTCCTCCCAGCGACCTGTGTCTGGAAGACCTGATATAGGCCATCACAGACCTTCTGCAACTTTGTCACAGTGCGTATACTCTGAAGAAATACATCTCGGGATCAGGAGGGCCAAAGTGCAAGGCTGAGCTCATCACCCCACTTGTTAATGACCAATGGCAAAGCTTCAAGATCACATCCAGTTCCTGTATTCTCACAGAGGTGAGGACACCACTGGTCACCCACATTCAAACAGCTTCACTCCTCCTAAGCAGGCAGGGCAGGCTCAGGATCCAAGCTGTAGGCAGGTTAGGGCCAAAGGTATGTGCAGAACTTAATATCCAAGCACTTTGTTCTACTCTGAGGCTGGTTCTCCATCAAGATCCTCCACTGAGCCTTATTGAATTCCTCACTGTCCATCCCAGGGAATGAGGTCTACTGGATAAAGACACCATATGTCCTATCTAGAACTCTGGATCCACTTCTTTGTGGACTAGCATAGATTAAGCAGCATCCCACTTGACACATGAGCAGCTGTCATGCTAAACACTGTCTCTTCTAGCCCCTCTCCTTCAATTATTAGAAGTGAATTTGTTCAAAACTTCATTTTCTCCCCTTGGAAGTCACATATGAATGGTTTGCCAAGTGCCTAGTCTGGCCATATTGGTGATGCTAAAATACAACCTGGATTGACAGAGGATCCAAAAGGAGTTTAGCCAAGCCATTCCACATCATCCTTTGCAAGTTATTTTTACATGTCTGAGATCTCATTTAACTTGCTTGGCTTCTCAAAGGACAATTAAAAACAATACGTAACAGATGGGAGAGGTAAGACAAACAGAGTTTAAATGACTTGCCTGAGGCTGGTAGAGCCTAGCAGAATGGGCGACAGGAGTCCTGGGTATTAATTAGTTAATATTTGTACAATGCTAAGAAAATATATAACCCTATATAAGTATTATTGTAAGGTGGCCCCTGCAGTTTGGAGAAGCAGAGGGCAACAGTGCACAGGCAAGTGCAAATATCCTTTCTTGTCTTGTGGCATTTCGGTCATCCATGGGGTCTGGGAGGGACAGAGCATTCCCAG